>NW_018020892.1:0-43477 GCF_002006095.1 Pseudomyrmex gracilis | reverse complement strand
AAAAAAAAAAAAAAGAAAATCACACAAGAAGATCAGAAAAAACTAGATCTGGGCAAAAGTTTATCCGATCTAATTAGATCGGGGAAACGAATGAACGATGCCTCGCGATATACCGCATAATATCTGATTGGCGCGAGAAGAAACGAGACCGGGGGAACGGAGAATGAGAGCGGCGAGCGAGATAGCTATGCTTCCACGTAACTCGTTTTCGCGCGCAACGCGCCCGTGTGTGCATGGCGTTACATCCCGACGAGAGATGACGATGAAGCGTCGGTCACGTGTATAAGTACGTACGTTACGTACACGTATGCCGGGCGCGCGTATGATCCGTGCGTACGTACGCGGGATTACACACGCATGTACACGCGGCGGGCGATGTGCTGCCGCATTCATGGTAGCCCCGTCTAGACGGCCGTCAGACGTATTATTGGGCTCGCGTAACTCTCTGCGCTACATAGTTATCGCATTACCTATATGTTATGCGAGCGCGCGCGTGCACATACACACGGTACGCGCACATACGCTGCCGAGCAATGAATCGGTACCGCGAGAGGAGAAGAAGCTTCCCCTTCCGCGCATTGTGTTTCTCTCTCGCGAGTCCACCGTTTTCCGTCGGCTTGAGTAAAAAGCCGCATAGAAGGGGGGAAGCCTTTCCCCTCTCGCGAAACCAATTCAATGCTCGGCGGTGTACATATACGTGCGTGCATACGCCATGTGCGTCACCGCGCGCACACACACACACATAAACATACATACACACACGCGCGCGTACAGGATGAATCGCGTGCCGAGGTTAGCTTCAGCTGACGTAACCGCCGTTAATTACCGGTCGATTTCGTAGATCGATTCGATGTGTCACGCACCGAATGTGTCTCCGCATCTGCCGCCGCGTATCCACGTGCACCGTTTGGCGCATCGCCAGTTTCTCTAATTTCTCTCGTTTTTCCGTTAACGAGGAGAGCGCGAATTAAAGCCGCAAATTATCGGATGTGCACGTAATAACGTACGTATGTTATATTTTCGAACAAATGATACGCGGTTTTCCGTTCTCGTTTTTTTCTTAATTCTCTTATTGGCGACTCGACTTCTCATAACAAAAAAAAAGAACGAGATAGCGATCGCGCGGTAAAGTAGAAAGTAAAATAAAAATAAAACGCGCGTGTCGCAGCTTTTAAGCTACTGCGCTTTCCTGACCGCGTCTATCTCTTCTTCGTTTTGCTCCGGGGGCCCACCTACGCGATATTCTTGTCTCCGACGAGAAGGCAGAAGCGCCTGAACCGGGAGGACGTGGCTCGCCTTCCTGGAACTTGTCTCATTCAACGCGAAACTATTTATAGGACTTGCGCCGGTCTGATCCGCTGAATGAACGAGTTATGTATCTAAGCGTCACGGACATTTCTACGGGCAATGATAGTATTTTTTATGACCGTTGTCAACAAGATCGTTTTTATCTATTACGTCGTTAGAAACGTGATATCCGTGTGTAACAAATGTTGTCAAATCAAAACGCAGAAGAGTTTATTATCGAAAACTCGAAATCGCTCGTTTTCCAAGCGACTTATTGTGTGTATCAAACTGAACGCAAACGCGATTTTGGCAACATGAAATATTTCAAAAATCAAATTACATTTATACAAACGCGTCTTATGGTACAACTTTGTGTAGTTAACAATACGCGGCTCTTAACGATACGCAGGCGGGCGGCGCACACATGTTTTGTCTCTCGACGAACGATCGAGACACAACTAACTGATACAACTACTTGATTAGAATTACTCGGAATATCAATATCGATCGAGCTATCGCGTATCGTTGCTCGTGAAAACCAATACGACGTTTCAGCGGAAACGTTGCGCGTCGGTTAATTGATTATTCAGAAATTAAAAGTAACAAAGGTGACGTCTGATGAGAAACACTGCTTTTCGGGCCTAATTGCCAGGAGGTCAATATATATATATATATATTATATATAGTGGCCGCGAGCATAAACCGCGCTCTGCAAAACAGGAAGATCCACTTATCATAGATTAGGCGGCCCTTTCGTAAGCATATGTGATCCTATGGAAGTAGTCCACGTTCCGTGTGACGAATTGGCCAACCGTACAATCTAGTTACTAATATTGTTTGTGATGTGTGTATAATAGCGGACACGTGCAACACGCGCCCTTCTAGCGGAGGTAGTTGAACTCTCTCATAGGCTCTCGGATAGAGAGAACGCGTGTGTGTGTGTGTGCTGCGTGTGTGCGTACTGTTCTCGATACAAAACACAAAATACGCATACGCACAACATGCGCGCGCGCGTACGTGTATTTATTTGCGTTGCAAGTAGTATATACGAGCGCGTATAAGAGAAGTCACACCGGAGATATATATATATATATATATATATATATACGCGCTCTCTCACGTAACTGCGACGCTGAAAATTGTCGAACAACCGTTTTTCTATCGTTAATTAACCCGCGCGCGCGCGCGTGGATAACAACGGCCTACGCACGCGTTCTTCGGTAATAGGGACATACATAAATGCGCGCGCGAACACGCGCGATATATACTGCAAAAGCGTATCCTGCCACTGTCTACCGGCTTGCTACTTCATGCGTGCGTCCGCATTCCTAGCCCCTTCAATTACAAACCGCGTAAAAGTACGCGCGCGCATATGTGTGTGTGTGCGTGTGTGTGCGCGCGCGCGCCGCATATATAAGCCGGCCGCGTATACATACATACGCTATGTCTATTAGAACAAACGCTAACAACGGCCACGGATTATTACCCAGACAGAACTGGATCCTTTGTTGTTTCTGTCGGTGCTACAGTCGACATCCGGCTTGTGTTAACTGAATCACGTCGTATCGTTCTTTCTATCTCATTGTCGGTGCGAAGTTTCGATCTATTTTTTTTTTAACACAAATATATATTTGATCTTGTATTTATATAAAAAAAAAACTTGTATACAGCGAAATACAAGATACTATATTAAAAGTAAATAAGAAAAAGAAAAATTCTATTCGTATAAACAGATTTTTTATAACTAGATCGAGACTTCTGGGCCTTATTTAACACGTTTTTATGTTGGCATTTCAATATATACATATATATATATAAAGTATAATCATGCACTATATATATACATATATACATATATAATATACGATTCGTTATATCAATATTATACCGTCTGCACGCACGAATCATATAGAATTGCACCGACCGTGGCTGCGTTTTGCGGCTTTGAAGCGCACAGGTGGCGCGAAAGTGTGTTCACCAGATACGCTAAGTGGTAATGAACAATGGTCGCGAATTCGATCCGCGGTCTCGTGATGTAGGCTAGACATCGTCTCGAATTACACGACGAGCTCGCAACCACAATTTGTCATTTCACGTTTATCCCATTTCACACGTTGGAATGTAATATCCAAGATTATCGTAGATTATTATCGAGATTAACGCCGTTATATAAAACTCTTCCTCTCGTCGTGTCGCGAAACGTAACGATTTTTTTCGACCGATGTGCTTGTAAATTACTTTTTTTTTATTTTCGTTTCTCTTTCGCGCGAAGTGTTGTTAACATTTTCGGACAAAAATATTCTAAAATACTCTTCGTATTTTTTTTCGAACGTGTTGATGTCGCGCACGGGGGGGGGGGGAGAGACAATTGATGGCACTTGTTGCGTCAGAAAAATAATCTCACGCGAGTTCATTTTTTAACTATTTTTCTTTTTGTTTTTGTATATAAATTTGCAAATACAAAAGATAAGTAAATACGAAAGAAACGAAAGAGATACGCGGGAAATAGATTCGATGGGCGCAATCGTAGGTGGATGAATGAAACGGATCGTTTTCAAAAAACTGGAGGAAAAACACAAGAACGGGTCGGGACACAAGTCGGTTCTCCGTCTCCTTCTCTTTCAATCAGTAGAGGGATGCATCAAGGCCAGACGAGGCCTGTCCACCTAGCAAAAGGGGGCCGAAAAATGGCTGACAGGCAACAAACGAGAGTCATTTGTTAGCACCGATTTACCCTGACGTTACCGTCGTGCAACCGTCGCGTCTAGATCTACCCGGGATCTGTCCGGGGATCTTCTTCTCTATTACTCGTGCACGCTACGTTTCCGCAAGCGTCTCCGTCCGCGATATTTACGGAGAACCACGTAATGTGCGCAAGAAACACGTCGGACAAAACACCCGTAACACCGACTCGATTCGGAATTTTTACGTTTCCGATTTTTGTATATCGATAAAAGCGCGATTCAAAAAGAAACGTTTCGCAATCGGATAGAGAAAAAGTTTTTAAAAAACAAATAGAGACGAAACGATTATTTTTACCGAATGAATAAACTCTCGACTTACTTTTCTGTGAATTTAAAGTTCTCGAAATAGAATTCTGGCCGCGAATTCGCGGATTCGATGATTTCATTGTCAGACGCATGTCTGACGCAACGTTGCGCTCGCGCCTTGCGTGAGTTCATTTCCTGTGATCGGAAATGTATAATTGAGAAAAGTATAATCTCACGAAAAATAATCGCGTTAATTATTTCTTAATCTCGCATATATTTCCTGCTTTTTATTCCACTTTTTTTTTTGCCTTTTTCGCGTCACCGATTGTGCTTTTGTATATCCACGTCGCTTTAATCCGCAATTTTATTAAAAGATCATTTCGTTTCATATATATTTTAATAACTTGTGTGTGTATTGCACAAATGTGTGTGCAACTCGGTTTGAGACTTACTTCAACAGTTTTTGTCGTTCCATCGCGCCGCAATCTATCAATTTTTATTATCATTCATAAAATTCGCGACTAAAGCGAAGAAAATAGTTTGGCGTCTGAAAAACAGGGTCGAATCGAACGTTATTAGCCGATTAGGTATCCGATAATATTAAAATTGTTTTTTTTTTTTTTTTTTTTTTTTTAATAAAAAGCAAACGAACTGGGTGGTTTTTGTTTTCGCCGACTGTTAAGCGTTAACATTTATTATTAAACACATTTGTATATATAAATGCGTTCTTAATCTCGTATATTTACATGGCAAATATCAAAATAATTTCTGCATGATTACCTTAGCGTTTTAAGAAAAACGTTATTATATCACAAGTGTAAAAAGAAAAAAAAACAATAATTTATGATTTCGAAGTACACGACTAGAGATCTTTATAATGTAACAACGTGCAATTCGGTTAATAAAAATTCGATAAGACGTCAACACATGTATCTGTAAAAAAAAAAAGAAATTAAATAACTTATATGTGCTATAGATCAATCTGCTATCGCTTTGTAACGTTTCCGAGCTTTTTGCCACATTGCTTGCTTCTTCTCCAATCTCGGATCCACCGTGATGTTAGAAAGATCTGCTTCGAACTCGTTGCCAAGACCACTCTTGCTGTGATTGGACGTGATCGGTAGCTGTAACAGGAAGAAAGGAGAAATAAAAATCGACGTATTTTTCGATCGCGAAAAATAATAAACGGGAAAATGTTTGTCTCCAACAACGTGCGCACAAGAGTCCAAACGCGCGTTTGCTGCCACTCTCTTCGTTCGAATGATAAACGCGCGGTTCTTTTTTTCTTTTATAATCGCTTGTGTAATTATTCTACAACATGTAAGAACAATAAGAGTTGTCGCGCTGGCGACAATTGCGCGCGGCGATACGTAAAACGACCGGTCGTTACTCGATTGACGAGCTTGCGACGAGAGATACGTCGAGGAGCGAAAAGGCTCAACTCTGGCTTTTGCTTTCTCACTCGATGATGATAGCGATGATGCATCTGTCTGGACTGTCTAGACCACTTATATATTATAACTCGCTTATGGGTTCGTTTTCTCTACTCGTTTGGTGGCCAACATCTCCCAGACGTAGGAATTTATTTGTAGAAAGACGGGGCCAACACACTGGCGTTCATTATTAACAGTCTCTCGCTTAACCGACGCGTCGGTTCACTTGAATATTTCGTTTGCGCGATTATTAAACGACAAATCTCACAAACGTTCATCGCGCGATTTTAATTTTTCGCGAAAAAGAAAAGAGACGGTCTCGCGAGAGATTAATTTTATCGCGCGTTTGAAAAATAAGCTATTTTGAAACTGTCCGATCCGCGCGACGTAATCGTTTAATAACTTTATCGGCTGTGAAATAGATATTGCTCGGGGCGATCGATATATTGGAGAGTTGCCTGAACGATGAAGTAAATTTATGGTGGAAAAATAAGTGTGAGAGAACTGTGTGAAATATTCACTTCACAGCGTCCCGTCGATGATCACAGTCGGGATCCGTTGAATTATTTCGATCCTCCGATCCTCCGGCGACTCGACGTTATGCAAGTTCGTTGGAAGACGGAAGCCGAAATAGAACCACCTCTATCGTAATATATAAATGTTACACAATTCGCGCTTACGCGCAAATAGAAAAAGCGGATTATTCGTGTTTTTCGATTTTTTTTACGTCGAAAAGGATTTGTTTTTCGCGTTGAAGTTCGTCTGCGAAAAAATCGAAAGGTTGCTGCGAACTGTCAAATCGATTCGATTCGCAAAAAAATGCGCGATATATCGGCGTAATTGCCACCGCGTAAACTGACAATCGTTCGTCTGGGCGCGAAGGCGAAAGGTAGGAGGATAGAAAATAGGCAAATAGGCCACATCGGCCGATTGAGCGACACGGCCGAGCGGAGGCAATGCACCGTGATTACCGATTAGATAGCGCAGACATGTCGCGACGTCTGCCACGTCTGTCCCTGTCTTCCCTTCTCGCTCTCTTTCTCTTTCTCTTTCTCTCTCTCTCTCTCTCTTCTCTCGTTTAATTCATCGTTCAACCCCAGACGCGTTTAATACGTATGCGTACGCTGATTCGTCGAATGCAACCGAATGTGCGTGCGCGTGCACGAGTAGGACGCGGCGTTTGCGTGAGCGCAACGAGCGAGCGAGCGAGCGCAGGGGGCGCGAACGCACAAATTGCATGACCGCGGGGCAAGAAGTCACGATATGATGCAATGCGTCGCGACGCGCAATCCGACGCTTTCGCTCTCCCCGCAATTAGAGAATCGCGAAAAAATAAAATTAAAAAAAAAAAAAAAACGTCGCGCAAACTTCCGTCCGCTCATTTTTTGTTCGAGAACGAAGTTCGCGCGAGTAGAAGTAACCGCGCGATTAACTTGCACCTGTGCTGTGCTGTGTATGCGTGCGCGCTGCTAGTACGGCAGAAAATTTTCGATACGCCGAATAGAGAGAATAGAGGAAGGAAATTCCTAGGTCGAGAACCCAGACGCACCACCGTGTGGTCGATCGCGCGAACAAAACGGTGCCGACGTACAATAACATATTAGGAATTCGCTGGCTCTCCCCGACGACGGTGGTAGGGTGCCAGACGGTCTGTGCTAGTTTGAAAGTTTGTCCCGGTTTACTCGTCTGGCATACCGTCGGGAAGCGACGTGGACGCACGTGCGCCGCACCTTGACAGCTTGAATATGGGCTCCAGCGCGGAGACAGCATATTGGGTTCGAAACTTTGCTCGTTTGCAACGCTGCCAGTGTGTCTGCCACCGCCGCCGCCGCCGCCGCCGCCGCCGCCGTCGTCGTCGTCGTCGTCGTCTCTTCCTCCTCTTCCTCTTCCTCCTCTGTCTCCACCACCGAATGCATGTCGAATACTGCACCGCGACTCTCAAATAAACGTCAAGCTTCTCTTTCCCTCGCTCAGTCTTAACCCTTCACTTTTCCCATATCTTCTCGCGTGTTCATTACAATCGAAAACGTACGTCCAGAAAGAGAAAATGTAACATTTCTTCTTCGCGAATCCCTCTTATATTTCTACATTCTCGTGTCTCGGCGAAGATACTTCGCAAGTTTCGGACACGCGGTAGCTCCGAAGCGATTTGAGTTCTTTGAATCTTTTAGTTCGAGAGTTCTGAAAAAGAAAACTTATCGAGTTCCTCTTCTAATAAACCGTTTTCTCTTTCAGTCGGTCGGTGGAGCAAAACGTATAAGAGAGACCGTCCTCTATTTCGTCCCCTCTCGCGAAACGACTCAATGCCGGTCGTGGTGTACACCAAGACCGGTGTGCACCAGGGGGTCGCAAATTGATCTTTTTGTCGCAATCAAAAAATCATTTCTACTCGTCCTCCGCACTTGTTGCGATATATTTATTCTGGCAGAAAAAGAGGAGAGAGGGCGAGTTCCGGAAGTAACTAGGATCGGAAGTGCTCAGACAAAAAATGTAGTCCAGCCCGTACGTCTGGTATCCACATGTAGATGCGGATGCAGACAAGGTACACACGAACAGAGGTTTGTGCATACCGATCGCGCATACACACACACATGCACACACACACAGGGAGGATAACACGTCACACGTCCCAATGGCGCGCGCGCGCGAGCGCACCATCCGCGATAATCCTGTGATGGATGTCCCTAGGTGGTCGGTAAGCCCTTGCCGTCCCAGACTGTTCGGTATATCGGTGTGTTTACCCAGACGGAAGCCGTCTGGCGGCGATAGGGCAACCGACGTCTCTCGTGCGGCGTGTGTGCTTCACATATCGAGAATCTCTACTTGACTATTAAAGGACACACATACGACAAATTAGCGATACTTAATCGCAAAGGTGATTTATATCGGAGAAAATACAGCTCTGCTCTTTATACAGATTTTACATTTTCTTGTTTGCGAAATAAATCACGGTCACAATCACATTAAGTAATCGAGCAACCCGCGCGTATATATATTTTTTTTTCGTGAAGAGTAGATGTACTTGACGGCGATCGATCCAGTAAAGAATAAATTTTTCGAATTTCAACCACTGGAAGCGAGAAAGTATCTAACGCGCTTCTCTGTTCGACATTTTATTTAATTGTCAAGATGTCACGGTCACGGGGGGGATCATGTTTTTGCTCTCTTCGAGTCGGTTGTCCATATTGCAACATCGAATATAATAAAATGTGTATTATATTTGGTTTTCAGTCTCCGCAATGCGCAATCCGCAATTCTCTCTCCGAATCTGTGATACCGGATTGCTAAATGGAAGAGATAAATCGCGCGCGTATCATATATATATATATATACTTTATTACGCTCTCTTCTTCTCATAACGTCGCGGCCGCGTCGCGTTGCATTCACGAATCTGCGATTCGATGAATCGCGTGCATGAATTTGTGCTGATCGAAACGCGCGCAACGGTAATTAATAAATCTCTCATTGTACATATTTGTGTGCCGATACCGGGGCACGATTATTCGACCGATGTGTGCTGCGGCGGGCGAGTATGCACACGCGTACACACCTCCTCGTCTAGACCAATCGACCGGCTCCTGACTGGATTGCATATTCCTAGCTAGCTAACGGACAAACCGACATACAAACAAACGTTGCACATATATGCGGACGACGGCAGTTGCCGATTGTTAAAGCCGCCGCCGCCGCCGCCGCCACCGCCGACGACGACGACCACGACCACGACGACGACGACGCGGTTGCGCGTGTATGCGCGCCGCGTTTACGCCGGACCTCCTGTGTGTGCACAGAATTATACACTCGCTGCGTCCAGCTTCCTCCTGCCCGCCCTGTGTGTGAGAGAGGTTCGGTTAATTTCGTTTCGTCTCTCCATGTGCATGTCTCCCGCTTGGACTTAATCGTGCCGATAGATCTCTCCGCGTCGCATGCAGAAAATGATCGTTACTCTTCCGCACCTTCAATGCCAATGTTCCCACCTGTTGCCTCCCCGGTTGTCTCTTCCGGACGCGCCCCGCTGCAGGTTCTCTCTCTCTCTCTCTCTTTCTCTTTTTCTCTTTTTCCCTCTTTTCTCTCTTTTTTTTTTCCTCCGTCTACAGATCTTCCAGTTTTCTTTCTTTGTTCTCTTCTCGTCCAGTTCCGCTAATTTAAACGTTTACATTGAGATTTGCTTTTATTTTTTACAAAACCGCGCAACCGGCAGTGAAGATATTAAATTGTCTCTCGTTTGCTCTCAGCTCACTTTTTTCCGCTTTTTTTTTTTTTTTTTTTTCAACGAAGTCAAATTATTACAAAGATTGTTGGCAATCCTTTGACAAAACGAATTGTATCAAATGAGATTTGATTATTTTTAAACGATCTTTGCGCTCTCATCCACAGATGAGACAATCGTTTTTTGAACGCGATAGTTTCTGACGATAAATTTCAGACGACAGAAACCAAACGATATTTTGTAAAAAAACGAGATCCAACGTGTTGCATCGGAGATGCGAAACATTTTGAAAATCGACTTGTTTGTTATCCGTTTCTTGCGGTTTGCGCGGCGACGACGCGCATTCATTCGAAGCAAAAGTATTTCTCGTCTTAGGCGCGAAAATGCGGACGCGGTCGATCTCTTCTTCTCTTTTTCGGAACATTGTTTTCGTTGGTGGCGAAAATAAAAGGAGCCGCGGCGAATAAACGACGGACGACGACGACGACGCGCAAGAAACTAAAAAAATGAAACAAACCGAAAGATGGATGGCAACAACAAGTTATCGTAAGGTAATCAGGACGGCACGGGAGAATCAACAAACTCTGCGATTTGTTTTTGTTGGCGTGTCCGCGATCTGTTTTCGCGAGTAATGCATTCAAAACAATGTTCCGTGAATTCGAATTAAAACCCGATTCGTCAATTGCAAGATGCGCAAGTCATAAACATATCGACGTTATTGATAAACTCTCGGATATGTAAAAAAAAAAAGTAGAATCTTTATGCGTGAAATATCAGAAGTGTGGATATTTCTCTCTTTAACGTTGATTGTAACGCAACTTTGTAAGTGAGAGATAAATAAAAAAAAAAAAAAAAAAAATTATTCACGTGACTACATGAAGTAAATTCTCCTTCGAAGATCGGCGTTTAATTTGCACTTTTGTCCTGAATTCCAATGACGATGCGGACTTGCCGAAGCCGACGAGAGACAGGTCGTTAGTGATCCTCTTGGTGTATTCTTGCAATTTCTGTCTCTCTGTATTACGTAATATCGAAACGACCTTGCGTTCCATCGTAATTCGTGCGCGCGCGCTCGAGACAGACGTGGTTTTTATGCATCTCTCGTCATATTTTCCGCTGCGCAACTCCTTCTCTCTCTCTCAATTTTTTTTTTTTGCAGTTCTTCCTTCTTGTTCCCGCGTTTTTTTTTTTTTTTATATTCTCGGAAGGAAAAGGTACGGATGAATAAATAGACGGCGCGACACTGAGAAAATAAGCGAAGAAAATAAGAGGTGAACTGCAACAACAAGTTTTGCGCGAAAAGAATTCACGGAGCGCACGCGCGCGCGCGCGCCTCTTGTTGTTTTCGCGCGCGCGAGAACGCTTTCAAAACACCTTTCTCCTTCTTTCCGTCCTTCTTCTTCGTCCCGATTTCTGTTCGGATATTGTGTATTTGAGAATAAATAAATAAATTTTGTCCCTTTCATGTGATAAATTATTATTTGACATATATCGCGGCAGGCAATGTTAACAAAAAGTTTGCGAAATTTCGGACGTGTGTTCTTTTATTTAGGTTTCGAGTTTCTTTCCGCAGAAAAAATTGCAAGAATCGAGAATGCGGATGTACACGCGTAATATTATCACAAGCGTTGATTGCACTCGAATTTTTCAATCGAATCAAAAGTAATTCGAAGATTCCTTTAATTGTAAATCCTCGATTATTATAATTACATACGTATATATATATATATATACTCTCTTTCAATAAATTGTCGTGACAAGCTGCGACAAAAATAGAAACAGCATTTGTTTTATTTTTAAATTACGTTCCCCGGGGCAACATGCGTCATTAAACGGATAAAGTTTTTCCTCCTCGAGAGAATTGTAAACCGCAAATAGATGCAATATGGAAATGGATGTAAATCGTAAAAGGAACCGCTCGCACTCTGTCCGTGAAATGGCTCACGGCAGTCGATATTCAGGGAAGTCTATAAAATGAAATTGTGTGTGCGTTGTGTGCATGTTGCAGTTTCCGGTTTTAGTTCGCGATTACATCGCGCCTCGAGCGCTCGTTACAAGCATCAAATTGCGAGACAGAAAGTTTACGCATGAAATTTATATTCTATTGCGTTATTCGACAAAAAATGAAAGAAAAACGCGAGAGAACTTGCGATCATTAGACGATATCTCTCTCTCTCTCTCTCTCTCTCTCTGAAAATTTCTAAATTTATTAAACTGTTCCTGTTTTTTTTTTCTGTTTGTCTTATCAACACGTTTGATGCGATTAATGTGTATTAAATAATGAAAATCACAGTAGCATCTTTTTAACACACAAAATTATTCGTGTGACACACACACACACACACACACATGCGGTAAAGAACTGTAGTCAACGCGTTGTCACTTCTTATACCATGTAACACCTGGCGGAGCACTTAGATAAATGAACCCGCTGAGATTTTACTCGTTAAAGTCTTGCGTACGGTTCCGAAGCCCAACTCCGCGAAACTTTTATATCGCCACGGTTGCCTATCGCATCTCGCGGTTTACTGGCAATCGTCCGCTTTACAATGTCTGGTTTACGGGCTCTCAAGTCGTCCCGACGCACATCGTCTCAACGAGTGTCCTTCCTTCCGTTTCTACGTGCCCGTAGCTTTCTCCGTCTCTATTCTACGTTGTGTTTACGATATAGGTCACATCTTCTTCGTGAAACGCATTCGCGGATGCGAACAGTGTAGTTGGGTATTACGGCTACAATTGCGTGAACGATACGCGTAAAGACAACGTAAAAGCGAAATCCAATGTAAAAGTGAAATAGCTGTCTACAGCAGCCGGTGCGACGACCGGCGAAATGCAGTGGATAAGATAGGCGAGAACGGAGAGAACAATTTGAAAATGTGTTTGAAGAGTAAAATATCCAAGAAAAAATAAGTTTTACAAATTCACTCGTCATTTAGTACCTTCTCTATCTCTTGATCCATCTCTTATTTCAAAAATTATGTATAATTTGTTTTTTTTTTAATTATAACATATATATATACAGGGTGTCCCAGAATTGCCGTACAATCTCTCGTAGGCAGGTAGAAGGAGTAAAACTGAGTCGAAAAGTCCTGAACCATTTTTTTCTATTATTTATAATAAAGGAGTAATTATTGGGTAAATCAGGCCAATCAGCGCAGACCTTTAGCCATACGCACGTCAGTGAGCGCTCACACGCGCTCACACACACGAGGCGCGCGGCTCACTGACGTGCGTCTGGCTAAAGGTCTGCGCTGATTGGCCTGATTTACTCAATAATTACTTCTTTATTATAAATAATAGAAAAAAATGGTTTAGGACTTTTCGACTCAGTTTTACTCCTTCTACCTGCCTACGAGAGATTGTACGGCAATTCTGGGACACCCTGTATATATATATATATATATATAATATCTCGTCTAACAGTTATATATAATACATATAAATGAGAAAAAAGCAAAAAACTCCGTGAGCCACATTACAGGGAAAATATAGCTTTCGTCTAGCAATGACGATGTTTTACGAGCAAAAAGTGCGAGCGGTTCTGTATCTAGCGGAAGCAACGATTACAGAGCGCGGCGGCGACAAATTTAACAAAAAAACAAAAAAACAAAAAACAAAAAAAAAAAAAGATGAACGGGGAGAAGAGCGCTGAGACAACAGGACGAGCAAATGGGTGGTGAGACGACAGTGTTGTGTGGACAGAGGTATAGACGAGAGAAAATAACAGTCCCCTTATTCCACCCTTTAATCCTTTTACGCGCACAGGCACTACACCGCCGACTGTATTCCGGCTGGCGTACGCGATGGGGTATACGATGCGTCTAGACAAAATAATGATTTGGATTTCAATACATTTGCATTCATTACCCCGGGGCAGGCTCTCTCTTTCTCTCCCGGTCGCAGCTTGTGATCCGGGCGGTCTCTTCTTTCGCCATTCCACATTTCGCAGAGTTACGCTCGTTATCATACGAATGTTCCGCTCGTACCGATGGCGCTCGTTCCGTCGAAATGCCACACAGGCACAGGGGAAGCAGATCGGCGTGCGAGCAAAGACAGAGATAGGAAAGGGAACATCGCTTCAGATTTTCCGCGACCGCTCACGTGGTTAATGAGTCGAGTGTTGCGCGCCCGTTTCTCTTTTTATATATATATATATATTTTTTTTTTCCTCTTCAAGCACACGTGCGCGCGCTCTGAGTCTGGTCTGAATTGCACTAAAGTAGAAGTACTTGATACGCGCAATTTGAAACCCGACTCGCACAAAAACAACGATCAATTCGTATATCTATTCAGTTTTCATCGGTTCTACTTTTTATTATCGCGAATCGCTATTTAATATGTAAACTAGTTGCTTACCGTCATCATCTTTTATCTTAATGACAAATTATGTGACAAATTTCATGCAAATATTTTCGCACGAATAAGTTCAACTCGGAACGGCAAGACTCAATCTTGAATCTTTTTCTTATCATTATGGTGCACGTTATTATGATGATTAAACAAATTTAAAAAGAGACTTACAGGCTCCAACATTCCATCTCCGTCTTTTCCTAAAGAAGAACCTTCGGCCCAACCCATTTTTGAAAGTAATTGAAATCCCTTATTAGCCTTAGAAATTGCCCTGCAAGTAAAACATCTTTGTTGTGTGACTCAATACTTATATAAACGTACGTGCGTTTATTTCAACATGTATACAAATGTGTGTATATATACGCACACGCGTACTTACGTGTCAACAGAACTTTGTTCTGTCTTAGCGCGGTGATGCGAGGAACCTACATTTTGTCTTCTGGCTTGTGCTCTATCTTGATAACCCGACGCGAGTTGACTGTTAGACGTAACACTGTCCTTTTCAATTCCGAATTTATGTTTCAAACGTCGTAACTCTTCCTTATGAAGTTCCCTCTTTGAAGTTGTATTTTCTTCTAAGTTGATGGTTTGTTGAACAAGACCTGGTTCGCAATGACCACATGTTTCATTTCCTTTGTGAATGTGGCATAGCAATTTCGTTCCGCTAATTTTTATAATCGAGCCATGTGTAATATCATAAGGTTCAGATTCTTGTTTAGCTATTGACAATCTTTTGCCATTTAAAATTGTACCGTTTCTCGAACCAGTATCAACCACTTGATACTGTTTTTTATTTTCATCGTATATAAAGCGAGCATGGAACTAAAAGAAGAAATAAAAATATTTATTATATATCTCAAGATATGAACAATTATTATATATAATAAAATGACATAAAATGAAGTATATGTATCAATTATTATACCTTGCTAATATTTATGTCAGGTATCAGTACTGAGTGATCTCCTTCTCGACCCAATGAACCTCCTGTGCATGTGACAAGGAAAAGAGAGCCTACTTTTAATTGTGCCATATCAGTTTCTTTGACAATAATTCTCATACATGGAGGATAACTTTTTGCTAAATCTGAAATTGATTTAAATCTGACATTATATACACATTCTCTCAACAATTATAAAACTTTATATTTATACATATATTATTTATAAATATATACTTTATATTATTTATAAATATATACTTTATATATTTTATATTCATATTTTAGATTTCTTAAAAATAATTGTACATCTTATAGAGAATTTAATGCATCATAATCACGTTCTATAAGTAAACGATGTCTACGCAAGATTACAGTAAAAAAAATAAAATTAAACATTTTAATGAAAATTCTATAATGTGATTGAGTCTGTGTAGAAGATATTTAATGTTTTACAATTTATATAAGAAACTTGAAATAAAAACTCGAAGTCAACAAAATCAACACTTGATTAAAAAAAGATTGATCAATTTTTATAATTTATACATATATAAAACCAGTCTTTGAGAGAGACAGAAGAAAACACGTAAACTATTGTTTAAATTATTTTAAAAACATAATACACATATATATAGAATTAGAAATGAACAGTAATTTTAAATTACAAACACAAAAATATCATAAAAAGAAAGTATAAGACAGATAATAAACAATAACAAATAACAATAAACCTTGTTCATTTTCATGGTCGCTTTCGCTATCAGTAGATATGTCATGTATATTAGTTGTAATATCATCACTTTCACTGTTTGAACATTCACCTTCCTCAGGCTCATCACCTCCAAAATTTTCATCTTCATTTGCCAATTTTCGTTTTTTTACGTCATCCTACAAGATAAATTATATTAGAGACACAAAATAATTACCTAGAGCTTGTCGCCTATATTTTTCAATTCTTAAATTTGAAATTGCCATTGTTAATTCATTTATTTCATCTAAATCCTGTAACTAAAAACATTGTGTATCATTTTTTTTTGCAAAAATAAATATGAAAACAGAATTAATAAAAGATTGTAACCTTATTTGTTTGAATTTGTTGGTCTTCTTTCTTTTGAGAAACTTGTGCACCATCTTCAGTACAGGTTTGTACTTGACTATGGGGTTGATATGTGTTACTAGTTTTATCATAATAATAATATGTTCCAGTATTTCCATCATAATATAGACCTTGTTTCTAAAATAATATTAGTTCTGTAATAGATTTGCTTTATATTATCTCTATTCTGTAAAAAAACACAGAATATTTTGCAAAGATAAAAAAATATATACCGTATCATAATAATATCCAGTATTATAATCATAATACATTCCTGATGTTGCCTCATAAACAAATCCGGTCTGTAACAAAGCTGATTCTGCTACTTCTTTCACTTGATCCGCTATACTGGATGACTTATCATCACTCATATTCCAATCGTGTGATGTTTGGTCGTGATTAACAGTATCTGTCTGAGTTCCATAATCTATGTACGTTCTAATATGAAGAAAATTTTTATTCTTCTACAAAATAAATAATACACATTGTAAGTGCTAGTAAAGATGTTTAAAATCATAAGTGTAATTTTTTTTACAGATATATTTCACATATATACCTTATTATAAATATTGACAAATATAAACAAATGTAATTAAAAACAAAAACAATTATCTATTTGATCGAAAATACATACCTGTTCGTTGAGTTTCTTTCGTAGTTTATTAATTTTTTTTTGTTGCCTTTTAATAACAAAAAGCAAACGTTGTATATATCGTAAAACATGAGGCAAAGTGTTCAGTTCCTCTGTAAAATCTTCCTCGAAATCCAATATAATTTCACTTTCTTCACTTTCACTATGCATTTTCGATTCGTTTGCAAATGCAATCTTACGAGAAATGAAGAAGAATAAACATTTATATAAAATTACACATATGTGTACACACGTATACGTGCACACATTACGAGTCCAGTTTTATAACCAAGCCCATAAATCATTCAGCCATTTTTTTAATCGCTTAAATATCAAATGAATTATGTGGAGCGATCGAATTGACAATGTTTAACATACATACCACATAAGTACATAAACTTTTTCGAAGAAAAACAGAATTTTTATGGTTAAATC
This sequence comes from Pseudomyrmex gracilis, assembly GCF_002006095.1. Classification (NCBI taxonomy): domain Eukaryota; kingdom Metazoa; phylum Arthropoda; class Insecta; order Hymenoptera; family Formicidae; genus Pseudomyrmex; species Pseudomyrmex gracilis. The sequence goes on along the minus strand of NW_018020892.1, from coordinate 26,105 downwards.
GGTTTTTTCTTTTCATTGCCAACGTATAATCTACAGGTTTTTGCAATGTTTGCTATACTGAACGGTGATGCTGACATCTGGAAACAGCTGTTTGTTACTCCCAACGCCCCCCAATCATTTATGACCATCATGGCCGCTTCCAGGCTGAAGAAGCCGTCGAAAATGACATTTGTTAGATGAAAGAGATAAAAGTGTGCCTACGTACGTATCATCTTTTTGGATAAAAATCAACAGCGAAGACTTATATAATTAAAGGTCATTACCTTACTTCTCGATTTGAATGATGTGAAGATCGTGTAAACTTTTATAAACTTGTGCGCGAATGTTCTCCCATCACACTTGTCTTGTGCAAGTAGTACTCGGTAATTTATTAAAATTTTGTTTGAACTTGTTTGGACTACACCCACATGAAATGAAACAATGATGCCGATAAAGGACAATCAAGATGTGGCATGCTTTCTGGTTACCAAACATTCTACATGGAAGGGGAAGTAAGTGCAATTTTTTTTTATTACTTGAACAGTTTTCTTCTTCTGTAATTGAGTTATAAAATGTTTGAAAGATATATATATAGAAACAAATAAATAACCAATATATCAAAGAAGATTTTAATAAGATCTCTACAGGTCTATACACAATATACAGAAGCCGATATCATTCTTGCAATTTAAAAGCAAAAAGTTTTAACTTTAAGAAATCTATATTTGTAAATTTATTGTCTTTTATGAAGAAATAATATATTTCTGTTACTTGTAATAGAATGTTTTAAATAAAACTTAATTTTTTTTTCTATCAATATTAATGCCGTGTGTTTGAGATACATAAAACAAGTGTGTCATATTTTAGATACAAACGTATTTTCTCCATTGGTTCTATGGGAATAACAACATATAATCCTGGAACATTGGAGGTCACAAACAAATGGGAGTATTCTGACTTCATAAATGTGCAACCAACAAACAAAAGTCAATTAGGCTCCCATGAATTTACCATAACTGTACGTAAAGAACGGAAAAATGATACTATGAAGTTTAGTTCTGAACATAGACCACATTTGCTGACAGAAGCTCTTAAATATAGAAATCAAGTTGAAAAACCAAAAGAAGTATTGGTGAGTTTGTACATGTATATGTTTTTCTTTTTCTTCAGTCTTTATGTGTGTTTTTATACGTGGAGATAAATATATACATGAAACAAAGAGAAAAATATGTAAGCTTTATACATGTATATAACAATTCTGTACATATATGTAACATAAGCAAAATATAATGCTTATATTTGTAGAGATATCAAGCATATAAACATCATTGGTCTGATACAAGATTGCCTGTTGTACTAGAAATAACTCCGTACAGTCTCGATCAATTAGATCCTGCAACAAACATGGTATTAGCTAGTTATTATTACAAAGATTTTGAAGGGCTTTTGACTATGAAAGATTACCCTAATGGATTTGTAATTGTATGCGGTGGATTTGGTCGTCTACATCTTTTCGCGTCTGTACATATAGAGGAGATAAAGAAAAAGTTGCAAGAAGCTGCGTTAAATAATTTAGGCATTAATATAAAAATGTTAAAGGAGCCTATTAAACTTGATGACTTCATTGCTCAAAGATTAGGAAAATTCAGCGGTGACGAGCATATAACAAGCGTTTCGGAATTTACCGTACACAAGATTTCCTCCCGACACCTGGATCCTCAGAGAAGAACGCTTTGTCTTTCAGAGACATGTCTGTTGGAGAGAGATCCACAAACATATAATATTTGTACTCTTAGGCCGTTATCGGACATTTTTACTTTGGTTCGTGATAATGATAATCCTCAGCTGTTTACAATACAATACCTTAATGGTCAAACGCGCAGTTATACAGCGACAAATAGAGATTCGTTGTTGGCGTCCTTGCTGGATGGTGTGAGAGCATCCGGTAATAGAGATGTTCATGTGAAGATGTATCCAATAGCGAGAGGTAAAAGACTCGGGCCCTTTAATCTACCCGTTGACGAAGAAGTCGAAACAACACATGTAAAGTTTCTTCAACAACCACTTGGAGGACGTACATTTGCTGAAATTCTCGAGAGATTCAATGCAAATATACCATACAGTGGTCTCAATTATTCCGTTACTCAAGACGTAAGGAAAATCAATTTTCTTTCGAATTGTGTACATATGTGTGTATGTGTGTGTGTATATATATATATATATAAAAGACAATTAAGACGTATCTCAATTGGTTATATAAACTTGTACATAATACAGTACATTGAAGCGGTTACTTGGGGATCATTTCGCAATATTCTTGAAACTTTATATGTAACCGAGACGCATGTAAAGATGGCTTTTTCTATCTTTTGTAAAGTATATGTAAATAAGAGTATAAAGTTTCAAATGAATATTTTATATTAAATGTAAATAAGACATAATGAAACACATGAAGATGTTTTTTGTTTATCCAGGAAGTTGTACCGCTTGAATGGACTGTAACAACGTTACAACTTCAAGTACATCGTATCACGAATGATTACTTACAGGGAATATTTACTGAGAACAAAGACAAGATTATCTTGGGAGCTTTGAATACTCTGATCAGCAAAGATCTGGAAACGAATAGCGAGATTGAGGCGCAGTTTCATGCATTACGTAGATTGGTGGCTAGCAAGATTGGTTTTGCCGCATTCACAACACTTTCTGGTTTTAGAGAAGCTGTTGGTACGAAGGTCGTAAAGGCTTTAAAGAAACAAAATAGCGGGGTGACACAGGCTGCCATCGATTGTATTTGCGCTTTGATGCAACCTATGCACGACGACTGCGATTTAAGACAAGAACAATTGAACAAGAGTAGCTTGCTCAGCAGTAACAAGTTTTTAGAAAGTTTGCTCGAAATGTGGGTTAGTCATATTGTAAGTATTCCAGGAAATTGGATTAGACACAGTCTCTTTTATTTGTTTTTTTTTAATTTACTGATATGTATGTTTTAATATTACAGAATCATGGCACAGGTGCTCTAGTAGTCTCTGCCATGCTCGACCTTTTAACATTTGCCCTGTGCGTGCCGTACAGTGAAACAACCGACGGTAAACATTTTGATAATCTTCTAGAGATGGTTGCAGCGAGAGGCAGATCATTATTCAGACTGTTTCAACATCCTTCACTGGCTGTGGTGAAAGGTGCTGGATTGATAATGCGAGCAATTATCGAGGAAGGCGCGCCAGAAGTAGCAGCAAAAATGCAAGAGCTGGCACTTGCCGAAGGAGCTTTACCGAGACATTTATTGCATAGTTTATTTACTGTTGGTAGTGATAGTAGATTGTTAACACATCGACAATTGTGCCGACATTTGGTAGGCTTGTGGGTCACGGGACATCCCACAGCTATGGGATTACTGAAACGCATTATGGTGAGTTAATTATTATTATTTTTTTTTAATAGATGCGCACTTATAAAAAAAAAACAGAGTATTGTTAAAGTGTCACAATAATAACGTAAAAATATTGCAATTTCTTCTGTAGCCAGTTGGTTTGTTGAACTATTTGGACTCTGATGAAAAAGTACCGGATTCATTCTTGGAAGAAGAGAGACTGAACAATCGCGACAATTTGAAAATCGCCATAGATCACGCGTCAAAAAATAAAAAGAGCCCGCAATGGATCGCCATCGAACGTCAGATGCGGGTGGTTGAAAAACACGTGGAAAATGCTTTGCAGCACTGGGGCGCGCGTATCGGAATAGAACGAAGAGAAAAGATCAAGGAACGTCCGATAGTTTTGAGAAAACGTAGAGAACGAATTAAATCCGAAGCGAATTGGAAGTTATTCTACTATAAGTTTAATCAGGATCACGCACTGCCAAACTTGATTTGGAATCACAAAACGAGAGAAGAGTTGAGAATAGCGTTAGAAAATGAGATACGCGCATTTAGCTCGGATAAAGAATTGGCGGGCGGAACATTGATCGCGTGGAATCATAGAGAATTTGAGGTGCAGTATCAGTGTCTTTCGGACGAAGTTAAAATCGGAGATTACTACTTGAGACTTTTGTTGGAGAAGGACAGTCCTGACAGCCCGATAAGAAAATCGTAAGTATCTTAGATAATTGTTTCGCATCATTTAATGTGAAAACAGTTCGTTTGCTGTCTGATTAAAAAAAAAACATTTAAAAAATTTCTAATAATTTTTGTCATTTTTAATTTACAGATACGAATTTTTTAATGATTTATATCATAGATTCTTGTTGACTGCAAAAATCGAAATGAAGTGCCTTTGCTTGCAAGCAATGACGATAGTATACGGACGATATTACGAGGATATCGGCCCATTCTCAGATACAAAATATATACTAGGCATGTTGGAGCGTTGCATAGATAGAACGGAGCGTGATAGGCTAGTTATGTTCATTAATAAACTCATACTACATAGGCGAAATGTCAAAGAGATAATGGATCAAAACGGAGTGCGAACACTAGTTGACTTATTGACGTTAGCACACTTACATACTTCCCGAGCTGTCGTACCCACGCAAACCAATGTGATAGAGGCAGGGCCGCAGCAAGAACGAATGGAGAAGGAATGGTATTACAATAACGGTGATCAACGTGAAGGTCCGATAAGTTTGAAGGATCTAAAAGAGAAGTACGCTTCAAGTCAAGTGACTCACAAAACGAAAGTTTGGTCGCAAGGATTAGACGGATGGAAAACAATTTCGCAAGTGCCACAATTAAAATGGAGTCTTGTCGCGAAAGGCACTCCTGTAATAAACGAAAGCGAATTAGCTACTCTAATCTTGAATATTTTAATTAAGATGTGTGAATATTTTCCAAGTAGAGATGCCGACGACGCGGTTATCAGACCGTTGCCACGTGTAAAGCGATTGCTATCCGATCTTCAGTATTTGCCGCATATTGTGCAGCTATTGCTAACGTTTGATCCGATCTTGGTCGAGAGAGTTGCTACATTGTTATGCGAAATAATGCGAGATAATGCGGATGTGTCGAAAATTTATCTCACCGGTGTATTTTATTTTATTCTAATGTACACCGGTTCTAACGTTTTGCCGATCGCAAGATTTCTACAGCTTACGCACACTAAACAAGCCTTCAGAAATGATGATGTAAGTTTATAATATAAATGTATTTTCTGTTCCTTTACACGCATGTAAAAGACGTGTAAACATTAATGTCGCATGGTTTTCTAGAACACCTCTTCAGATATCATGCAACGAAGTATTCTCGGTCAATTATTACCCGACGCGATGGTGAGTTATTTAGAAAATCACGGAGCAGAGAAATTTGCGCAAATATTTCTTGGAGATTACGATACACCAGAAGCGATTTGGAACGCAGAAATGCGACGAATGCTTATTGAGAAAATTGCTGCACATATTGCAGATTTCACTCCCAAGTTACGAAGCCATACCATGGCCAGGTATCAGTATATCGCTATACCTGCTGTGAGATATCCGCAATTGGAGAATGAATTATTCTGCCAAATATTCTATCTTAGACACCTTTGTGATACTGTTAAATTTCCACAGTGGCCTATTCCAGAACCTGTAAGTGTTGAAAAAAATCTTAATTTTTTATGTAATACACAGACAATAATTTAATTAAATAACCGTAACATATATTAAATCAGGTGCAGTTATTAAAAGACGTATTGGACGCGTGGAAGAAAGAAGTGGAAAAAAAACCACCTTTAATGACTGTAGACGAGGCTTACAGACAACTCGGCTTACCTAGTGGAAAACAGCATGATGGTGCAGTTGTCAGAAAATCGTTTTATAAATTAGCTCAAATGTATCATCCCGACAAAAATCCTGACGGCAGAGTAAGCCTGTTGTTTTTTTCTTATTGTGACTTTGTTTTAACAAAATGTAAAGTATATGTCAAGAATAATATAAATTTATTATTCTTTTGTATAAGTTGTTCATGAAAATATAATCTGACAACAATTGCAGGATAAATTCGAAGCTGTTAGTCAGGCATACGAATTTCTATGCAGCCGCAGTTGTTGGTCAACTACCGGTCCTAATCCCGACAACATCGTTTTGATATTAAGAACTCAGAGCATTCTTTTCCATCGATACACGGACGAACTTAGACCTTACAAATACGCTGGATATCCCCAGTTGATTAAGACGATCAAACTAGAAACGGATGACGAGCGGCTATTTTCCAAATCTGCTCCATTACTAGCAGCTGCGAGCGAACTTGCGTACCATACGGTTCACTGTTCGGCATTGAATGCGGAGGAATTGCGAAGAGAGGGTGGTTTGGATGTGTTATTGGAAGCGTATACGCGATGCGTGTCCGTTTTAAGCAAATCGAGTAAACCTACCGACATAGCGGTACAAGTTTGTACGCATATCACTAGATGTTTCTCTGTTGCCGGATCGTTCCGTGGATGCAGAGATAAGATCATTGAACTGCCGCAACTTGTAAAGGACCTTTGCAGAATACTGCATTTCAAGGTATTTGGATTTAAACATAGATGTGAAATATAGGGTAAGAGAATTTTTTTTCAGGAACATTTGTGTCAATTTTGATTTCGTTTTCTTTTACAGCACTTAACGAAATTATGTGCAGTAGCCACAGAGTGTATTTCATCTCTTGCTATAGATAGCATATTACAAATGCAGTTATTGCAATCCGGTGCTTTGTGGGATCTGTTGCTTTTTATGTTTAACTATGATTACACGTTGGAGGAGGGCGGCGTTGAAAGAAATCAGGACGAAAATCGCCAAGAAGTAGCCAATAACTTAGCTAAGGTGGCAGTTCGTGCTTGTGCTAGATTAGGTGGTTACATGAAGGGAGAAAACGAGACACCAGTTAACCCAGTTACAATTGCCGCTTTAGAAAGTTTGTTAACACCTTATCTAGCACGTCAACTTAGTAAAGACAAACCCGAAGAGATCTTGAAAATATTAAATTCTAATTGCTCAAATCCATATTTGATCTGGGACAACGGAACTAGAGCGGAGTTGAATGAATATTTAAAAAAGAAACGGAGATTAAACGATAGCGACGACTTCGAACATGATTTTAGCGATTTCAAGTATAGCGCACACGCTGGGGAATTGATAATCGGTGAAATATTTGTGAAAGTGTACAATGAACAGCCAGTATATCCGATTGAGGTAAATCAATTTGTTTTAAAACCAAATTTTCTAAAATACCTTAAGATAACACAGAGAAAAGATAATTTTAGGAAAAATATTTTATTTTCAGAATGCAAAAAGTTTTACGATAAATTTGCTTGAATTTATATCAATGCATTCTTTAGAGTATTTGAGGTCAGAAGTTATTGCGTTAGATAAAAAAGATTTGAAGCAGTTGGAGCACATCGTTATGGCGCTTATAGCTCTGAAGAATGTTATCAAAAATAATCCTGGAATCGAATTACAATGTATGGGACATTTTAAACTGCTGTTTGGACTTCTGAGTTGTAACAATTATAAGTTAATTCAGAAGAGCGCCCTAGAAGTAATCAGTAATGTTACCAAAAATCAGGAATGCGTTGAAGATATAGCTGCGAGTGAAGTTGTAGTGCATTTGTTGTTATGTTTGCACAGCCTGAAGGAATGTCAGCTTCTTGCATTAGAAACTTTGTATGCGTTGATGAGTTCGACTAAAATTGTAAAAGATGCATTAGCGAAAGGTTTGTAAGAGTAAATTTTTACACAAAGAAGATTAACGTTTTGGTTGACAAATCAATAAAATCTTTTGTATGGTTAGTTAAAAACCTTAAATAATGTATTTAATATTTTTTAGGAGCTGTTGTGTATGTTCTCGATCTGTTTTGCAATTCAAGTAACGTTCAGATAAGAGAAGCGGCGGCTGAATTACTCGCGAAAATGTCGTCCGATAAATTGGCCGGACCGAAAGTTAAACTTGATCTGTCGAAATTTTTACCCAGATTATTCAGTGAAGCTATTCGCGATGCACCCAAGCAGTGTGTACATATGTTCGAAACAAAACATGAAAATCCTGAATTGATATGGGACGACGATGCGAAAGCTAGAGTAGCACGAATCGTCGCCGAGTTAAAAGAGGAGTAAGTCCAATATTTTATCAATTAATATGTATTCTATTCTTTTTTCATTTTTGTTCTTTTCTTTTTTTATCGATAAAAGTATTTTGCCTCACTGTTCTAAATGTAATCAGTAATTGTGAATGGTACTTTGGTTATTTTTTTTAAGATACTACGCGCTGCAGAGGCGAAATCCAAACGCTATATTGAAGTTACCTGATACACAAAATAATATCGATATCGCGACTAACGAGCCCGTTGTGGGAGGAGTATATCTTAGGTTATTCATAGCTAGTCCTGCTTGGGCGCTTAGAAAGCCAAAAGAATTCTTGAGCGAGCTAATGGACACCACGTTAACGTTGATGGCCAGGGAAAAGACTGATGTGAGCATTATTTTAAAAAATCCATAATGTCTTACACCAAGATTTTACACACATATTCGATATTTAATATTTACATAATTGTTCCGTATTTATTTTTCTTATCTAGACGGATATGTTGGAATTGTCGACACAAGCTCTGGTGTGTTTACTTCAAGCGCAACCTAGTTTGGCGGACCAAGTGCCGTCCTTGGGACACATACCACGACTCTGTCGACAAATGTCTGTTCAGAATAGTCAACCGTCAGTATACAAAACAGCTATATTAATTCTTCATCAATTGGCTACAAGCGAAGTAAGTAAATTGCGTATACATGTATCATCTGTACAAGTTATATTTTTTAATTTGACTTATTTACTTTCATGCAGGTTTGCATCTCATCTATATGTCAAACGGAATGCATTAGTCCATTAAAGCATGCGATGCAATCGAGAAGAGACATGATTGCTGTCGCATGCGAGACACTGAACAGATTATTCTCGACGAACGAAGATAGACTTATCAAGCAGGTACGTGTAAAAAACATTTATAATGATTGTGTGAGATAAAATACCACGTTCACAAAAATGTCAATCAAAAAAATGTTATCCTGTGTAGGCACTAGACGCCGAAATGGTACCATATCTCCTAAATATATTAGAAGGGCGATTAGACATTGTCGAAAACCCTGCCACAACTAAAGCGCAAATAGTGAAAGCGTTAAAAGCCATGACAAAAAGTTTGCTTCTTGGCGAAAAAGTCAATGCTATTTTGGAAAAGTCAAGTGTTTGGGCGGAGTATAAGGATCAAAGACATGATCTGTTTATTTCTAACAATACAAGTTCTGGTTATCTTACAGGTAAGATGTGATATATGTTTTTATGATGCATAAAAAGATACTATACTTTTTTTTCTTTTTAACCGTCAATAAGCTGCTTTATTGTCTTTAGCTGGAACACCTGTATCCGCTGGCTACTTAACAGCAGGGCCAAGTACAACTTTGACCACGGGCCCACCACCTGTAGACAAGGAAGATTTAATTAATAGAAACGATAGCATCTGATACAGGTAGCATCGTAAGTGGTACAAAAGATAAGTAAAAGAATGTTGATATATACAGAGATTCCTGTCGGTGAATAATACCGATCTAGAGATATCATGTCTGTGATTTTTGGCTTCTTAATGAAAGAAATCTATTAACTGAATATTGTTTTTGCTATATAATCTCTTTGTGTTATACAATATAATATTTCGTTCTTTAATTACACATTTATATACGAACGAAAATAATGTAAGTGTAAAGCTTAAACTTAGTCAGTTTTTAAGACAAAAAACAGATATAATATATATATATATATGTAAGAAAAATTGTAATATCGTAAAACACAACTTTATATATTATATCAATATGAACAGATTTTCGAACGAATTTTTACCGTGTAGTCAACAGCATTGTATGTAAATGTGAGCCACGAACAGAGTTTGTTACATTTCTGACAAAACAAATTTACATTTGTAAATTTGCAGGGTGTTGCAAAAGAATTTGATAGTATTGTCTGACACGTTCAACGTTAATTCTTTTTATTGAAAAAACAAGTGAAGAAATAATTATCAGCTAATGAAAGCTTGGTTTAGGGCAACACGAATGCGAATTTCTGTTTTTATTTTATTCTTATTTTGCTCTTTTTTAGTTTCCGACTATAAAAAATCAACAATTTTAAATTAAAGTTAATAATATTCTTTCTACGTACAATTCTATTTGTTTATACGTACGTTATCTCTAGGCTTAATTATGCTCTAATTACGTCTTCACTTGAATTTTTCACGAAAGAAAAGTCGATATCATAAAAAAAACATTATTTTCAACAATTTTCACATCATTAGGAAACACCTTTGCATATGTATATAATGCGAGATATAATAGATATATATATTTAGTTCTTAATAAGATTACTTGTAAGTTTATGTAAAGATTTTCGAGAACCATGAGTAAGATTTACGTAATAATTTGCAGTAAAATCAAAAACAGAAAAAAATAAAAAAAATAATAATAATAAAGGAGGAAAGAAAAGAAAACCATCCATCAGAAATTCATATGTAGTAACGCAACATAACTTTCTCTGTGATAGCATGTTAAATGTGACGGAGACATAAATAAATAAATAAATAAACAAGATGCCGACGTGATTTAAATCTCGTTATTGCGAGAACACATTTTCAGTGGTCACATTCCAACCAGTGTCTCGAAGCTATAAAATGTACTTATATAAAATTTAGCACAAAAATCTCGCGAAAAATAGAATGATTTTAACAGAGTAAAACAATTTCTACTTATATTAATAAAAATCTCTGATATGTTTATTTATATAAAATTTGTGTTTTTTTTAGTGAAATGAAAAGTTCAATTAATTACAAAGTATTATAAGTACCGGTATTTATTTGCATCTCGTTTGTATATAACAACTTTTTTTTTTAGAAAAAAAGAGATATATATATTTTTAAATATTAAAAGATATATTTTTCCGTGATTGTGCATGTTCATAAATCATCAAAATTTGATCACACTTTGGATTTTAGATAAATACGTCTATATGTCTGCTGTTTATTATCTTAAAAATATATATATTACACTTTATGTATATTTACTATGAGAAAAAAGAAAATACTATTTATATCATTATAATTATATTAGAAAATGGCAATTTTTGTATGACCTTTCTAATATTTTCCAATTATACAGAAATATGACATAATATTATTCAAGTTGTTAAATTGCAGGTTATTTCAGTCTATTTAAACTAGAAATAATAAAAACTATTAAAAAATCCAAATTTTTATTTTGTCGTTTGTTTTAAAAGAATACATTGAATTCTCCGATTTATTCCGTATTTTATATGATTAACACAAAAATTTCTATATGCACGAATTGTTCAAGAACGATCTGATAATATTAAAAAAGAAAATTTTCCAGGACGTGGTATTCATTTGTAGTCTAAACTATGCGGTCCGAAAAAACCGTCTAAAGAAATCTAAATCTTAGAAATTTTGTAATGTTAGATTTTTTTTAAAAATATTTAAATATATTTGTGCCAGGCAGTACTTCGTATTTATATCAATTGCTAATTAATATATAACCGAAATTATATCTATTATTTTAATAACAAAGCGCAACACACACACACACACATATATATATAGGGAAAGATCTTAAACTACACTATGAATGCAAATTATATTTCTTTCCTCTTTTCTAAAGCAGAGACCATTTTTTGTTTAAATTTTTTATAGAATATGCTTACCACTACTTTATATCTTTATATGCACGATTCATCGAATTTATCTTTTCTAAATAAAATAAAAACCAATGGAACAAAATGTGTATATGTATGTGAATACGTTGCAAATACAATACTGTGACTACAGCGCAACATACTGTATAAACATTTTGTTAGTACTACGAAGTTAAGTTATATTTTTGCCTGAGATTTTTTTTTTCAGATTGCGAATAACATATTGTATATATACACACGCATATATACATAGGAAAAAAAAAATTATACCACCAGATTATTGTACATGTATGATTAGAAAATAAACAATTTTGCACGTGATATAACACAGTTCTCTTTGAATGACAAGGGATTTTGTTGATATATTTTTTTTTATTATTGTATTATATTAATTCTGTTTGTTATGCATTATATAATTTATGTTGGTTAATCTTACTTTCATCTGATTCTTGTAGAACCTCACATAGATTTAAATATTTGTCTTCCGAATAGGTACTGAGTAATTGATCCAAGCTTTGTTTCAATTCGGTAAAAGTAGGTCTACTTTGTGGTCGCGCATTCCAACACGAGTACATTATATTATATCTGAATTTAAAAAAATAAAATATATTCAAGATTTTTATATGTTCGACAGAGAATTGAAAACTTCTAAAGGAAGATCTGTTTATGAGCGTGAGTTATATATGTCAAATATATAAAATATATGTTTTACACACACACACACGCATATATATACCTACAATTCTTGTCCACAATTTTGTGGTCTTTCCATCCGATATCCACTTTTGAGAACCTCCAGAATTTTGTTTGTGGGAGTACCGGGATAAGGCGTGGCACCTAAAGTAACTATTTCCCACAACAAAATGCCAAACGCCCATCTATAATTCAAATTTTATCGTAAAAAAGCAATTAAGAGTGTATTACTAATAAATAAATTAATGTGTATCTACACATATATATATATCTATAAGACGATATTTACACATCGCTGTAAGTGGAATATATTTGATGCGTTAAAGCTTCGATTGCCATCCATTTCAAAGGGAGCTTTCCATTTCCTTTCTTACGATAAACGTTTTCTTGATAAATATCGCGACTAAGGCCAAAATCTGATATTTTCACCACCTTATCTGATCGCACTAATACATTTCTTGCAGCCAGATCACGATGCACTATTCGATTTGAAGATAAGAATTCCTAAAACACAACATATTACATAGCAACATAGTCATCATATTCTAATTACAATATAACAAAGTATATTGAGAAAGCAAATATTGTTTTAATGTGCAAATAGATATATATATTGAAGTAATAGTAGTATACCATCCCTGTGGCTACTTGTCTCGCAAAATTTAATAAATCAGCAGACGTGACGTTCTCTGTGTATTTTATAACATCTGAAAAACATATCATCGCAAAATTATATTGTCAGCATTGGATATGCTGCTGAAAATAATTTCTCTGTCATTACCTTGCTGAATATCGTACAAGCGATTAGCGATTGTGCGCGTGTTATTATGGTAAGATCCGTTTTGTTCTACGTGACAAGAAAAAAGCTTTAAATAAGACGTGATATTAATCGGATATTTTATAAACGTAAGCGAACGTATATGTACATACTAAAATCTTGACGCTTGTTTTTATTCGCAAAAGAAATCGGATCGTATTTCAAACGAATTCTATGCTGGGATACGGTATTTACTAAATTCTGCCAGATCTAAAAATAATAATTTTAATTTAAATAAATAGTTTTCTGTCTGTGATAGACTTGAGAAACTTTTTACTTGCAGCGCATTTGTAAGCTTTACCGTTTTTAAATATGTTTGCAGATCACCCTTGCTGCAATATTCAACTACTAGTAAAGGTTTGTTGTACAAAGTGCAATATCCGATTAAAGATACTATATTCGGGTGCTGGCCAGCGGACTTCATTATTGAAATTTCTTGATGAAAACTTTTCAACTCTTCGACCGTTGGATTATCTGACAATAAAAGTTATATTTCATCTATTTGTTTGTAACACTCTTTAATGTATTTATTTTTCTGTTACATGTGTGTGTTCTTATATATATCGATAATACCCTTCATCATTTTGACAGCTACGTCTATAGTGGTGCCAAACTCAACTTGCAACGATGCGAGTCTGACAATACCGTACGCCCCACTGCCCAACAAACCCTTAAGTTTCAACTGTTGTGGACTAAGTTCGAATTTATCATGCGGCAAGAGAACGTCAGCGTTCTCGATCGCGTAATCTCGCTTCGAATGTTTTTTCAGCATATCCGTGGAATCCTGTTAAGCGGACAATCTCTAAAATCTGTTTCCACGTAACTGATGAAATATTATAAAGTACTTTAACATCGAGAAAATGAAAGAAATTTAAATTTTATTTCAACAATAAGAGATCTTTCATAGTTCAATTTCTCTAAAAGTAAAAATTATTAAGTTTCCAGATGTGATATTCAAAAGATAAGAAAAAATAAAACTATTTTAACGAACTGACTTATTGTGTGTGTTAGACTCTCTAGAAATCTCTTCCAAAATTCTAAATAATTTCGAAAGTGCTTGCAATCTAAAAATCAAAATGAATATACAACAGGGGGCGCGTACTTTATGTTATCGCAAGAAGCATGAATATTGTATTACATATCGGGGAAACACAGTATCTCACCTCAAAATGCATATATTCCAACTTAATTCGTTTATTCTTCTTCTTACGATATTGCACGCAAATCACTCCGAATATCACCGTAACAATCACTATTATCGGTAAGGCCACGATGATCTCGTAATAAGACAGTTCTACAACTTTTTTTTTTCCAAAATTGTACGCAAAATTCTTTCAATACAATTCAATTGTAAATCAGTTACAAATAGTTTACATCGCACCTTGTTCACCTGTCGCTTTGTCGATGCTCTCCAATATGGTCGATTGCAAGCTCACTCCGCCCCTTGATTCCGCTATAATACTGATTTCATATCGCGCATCGAGATTGACGTTTAAAAAGGCGGCTTTAATTTCGTCCTATATAAGACAATTAAAAACTTATTATCTAGCGACATTTTATAATCGCCGTAAAAGACGAAGATATCGGTATTATTACGATAATACTGACTCCAGGTACGACCAACATACGCGGTTCGAGTTGGAACGAATCGAATAATAACGTGTAATTGTCCGGCTGCAAAACGGGTTTGTCCCATTTGACTGTAATATCGTACAATCCCTCGTGTTTCTGAATGTTATCAACTCGCAAACCCGTTACTTCTTCAGGCGCTGGAATCGGACGAAAATAATTTATTGTTTATCAAAAATTGACACAGCTAAAATAAAAGTTCAATTGTTTAAAAATAATTCAGTTAATTATTTAAATTACCTTATAGACTCGAACAACATGCAAAATCAAGAGTTTGATCTTTTTTTGGGACAAATTTAATCACGACTTACCGCAAATGCTCAAGTTGTAATGAACTTGCAAGCACGATGGTGTTAGGAAAGTAAATGTCGTTGATTTACTGGTTTTGGTAAAGTCATCGTTCTCCGATTGAATTGATACCGTGGTGTTTTGGTTGTATCGCAAGGGTTTGAGAAAAAAGTGAAAATTTAAAAACTAAAAAAATACATGTGGATAATAATATTTGATAATTTAACAAAGATATGAAATAAGAAACAAATAAATAGGTTTCCTCACCGGTATTAATAAATTGAAATTGATCAAATTGTGCTCCCCTGACCAAAATAATATGTTGTAGGTACAACTTCGATCTACAACAACATAATTGATACACACAATGCATGTATTTCTCGTACACATGTGTAATATATTTTTTAATTATTGAGTAATTGAATAATTACCCTCCATAGGTTCAAAACTAATTTCCGCTTGCAGTTTGCGCGTATTTTTATTTTCCTCAATCTTGACAAGTGAAATGTGTTCAATTTGATAGGGTTGGTAATCAACTGCAAATAGTAATTTTAATTGAGATTTTGATTTAAAAAAATATATAGAAATATGCGTTCAATTATATGGCAAATTGGTGTCCAAGAGTAAAGAAAGTTTGAAATACAATTGATACCTGAATAAGTCGAAAACCAATCCGACATTTCAGCTAAAAAAACTCCATCCTGTGTTATTCTGTGCAAACGGTAACGATAGAGCGTGTTTGCCGTCAAGTTCGAAAAAATCGTTAATTCGCCATTGCTCTACGAAAAATTAATATTTCGTATATATTTGTCTGAAGAAAGTATACTAATGTATAATAAACTTCGTGGATTTCTATTTTACATGCTCAACTTTTTTCAATCGACTAATGTAACGTGCCCGACAAGTGTGAAGGAACATTATTGTCAAGTAATAATATTTATTTGTGTGCAATTAAACATATCGTTGCGCGTCCACTGTTAGTAAACTTACTTATCAGTTAGATTCGTCTTAAAGAAATATGTCTTTCTTGTATATATATTTCTATCTTACATTATCATTATGTAAACTGTTTTTCAACATCGAAGGGCTCTTGCTATGCAATATATACATAATCATTTTTTAGACCTGCACATTGGCTGTATATACAATTTTATTTTCTAGTTTTACGAGTCGTCAACAGTTGTGTGCGCCATAATAAATAAATTACATTCGTGCTCTTTTCTCATAAAAAAAAAAATCTAAAAAAGTATTTACCACCGTGGCTGCGCCCCACGTATCACCGGGATCTTTCTGTTCAACAACGTAGATTCCAGGATTGTGCTTAATTACGAGCATGTGCATTCCTCTGCAGTGTAAGCTGACATTCGCGTTAGTTTTTTCATTTACTTTCGGATAAGCTATCGCAAAACAGTTCTAATGAAATATATATATATATGCAAAGAGATAACTTCACGTTTCAAAGTGTGTTATCTAATTATTTAAACACTAATGTGTAACTTACATTCGAATTCGTCTGTGAGTTGCGGATTACAGTTACTTCGGCACGACACCTGCAAGATAAGCAATTCACTCAAAATTGCAACAACTGGATATCATATTTCCATTGCGTAATAATTCGTGTTATTTTTTTTTTTTTTTAACAATTTTTCTTTCATTATTACTTTTCGAGATATATGTTTGTTTCAATCAGCGTTGCGATAATGACAAACAGCAGCGGCGCGTACAAGATTCAATTCGTACTTCGGCAAGTATTCAGCGGTGTATTTTTGAAACGCGCGTACACAAACGATCGTCGCCGACACGATCACTCGGTAAAACTGCGCACATGTCAAAGCTTGAAATAATAATATTATAAAGCATCATAACGCGTTTTTTTTTTTCATTTGCATCGCACTTAAAATTGAGATTTACATTAATGCGAGATATCGCGGCCGCATTGATGTCTCTTGAGAAACAGAGAGTTTTGAACCTCTCAGACGCAAAAAACACAGGATGTCGCGATCAGATTACGGATTCCTGTTGAAGATATTCCGATTTACGCGATTGCGTGTATGTATGCGTATGTATGTGTGTGTACATGGCAAATTACGTGTCTCTTTTATATCATTGCACATTTATACGCAAAGTAATCGCACGCAATATTGTGCGCAATTGATTCTCAGCTCAAAAACTATATTATTATTATTGTCAACATATGTGGAAATTGAAATTTTTTTGTTTTGCACACAAGTGACAAAAGATATAGAAACGCACACGTTATTTTGATGCGCGTTTGAAAGAATGCGATGATTCGACATAGAGTTATTTCACGTGCTTTGCTTTACCGTCTTAAATCATCATCATTAGCAGCAGTCGACAGCAGGTGCTGTTTAAACAGTCCTTTTTTTTTTCTCGCTGTTATACGCATCGCTTTTACAGAAAATTGCGCACTTTTCTATGCGCATTATAAATCACATATCTTTAAACAATAATTTGCGTAGCAAATTTTTTTAGTATCTTCTGCAATCTCTACTGTAATCATTAGTCTTGCGCAAACAAACAAACAAAGTGAGATATGTAATAATAAAATGTGACAATCGAAGTATTGTATATTTTTACGTGTATGCGCGCGCGTGTGTGTGTGCGCTGCGATATAATAATTGCATCACACAAATCTGTGTTACAATAATTGCATTCTCTCTTATCGCGTTAAATGAATATTGTACAGAGAAAAATATTTGCTCGGCCGTCGAGAGGTTTTTTTCTAATCTAATTCGCATGACCTTCTACAAGTACAAAAAAAAAAAAAAAACGCGAAAATGGAAGTAAACATGTTTAAAACAACTTCATGCATTATACAGTTTACCGTGTCTGCCGCCTTAGCGCGATTTTCTCGTTGAATATAGTTCAATATATATTTGCGATATATAGTCTCTTTAACGTAAAACTGCTGCATTGTTTAGTGTGTATGAATATCGCGCGAGAAATTACGCGCTCACACACACACACACAATATGTTACCTCACATATAAAATTATCTTCTGTTTTTTGTTAATATTAGGTACATGATATTGTTTGCAAATTATCAATGAGTGTATCATCGTCAAATATGTATATCGTCATCATGTGCTTGCAACAAACAATGTCATTAAACACGAGATTTCCGAAGTTTTCTCTTTTCTAAATCTTGGAAAACTCGTTAAGTGTGCGCAACAACGTCTCTTTGCGGCCGAGCCGAGCATGATTGTGTGTATATATCGCTACTTCTCCCGCGATATTGACACAGGTGTCAAAACAAAGATCTAAAATGTGTTCGTTTTATTATTGAGCATATGTGTATTTCGAGTGTGTAGCAAGTATAGACACAGGTGATATGGGATAAATTCCTAGCGAAGAGACCGGAGTCGAAAGAACGCGAGTGTGTTCCTTAAAAGGAGAAATTCGCCATCTGATCACACGAGAGTATCAAGAGACTCTTAATTGAAAAAGCACACACATTCTTTTGCAAATTGAGTATAGGTATAAAAGAATAAATATCAGATCGGAAAGTGTTTCGCTCGGCGCGCAACCATAAGGCTCGACCTTATTGAATACAAACATTGCTTCATATTGACATTTCTATCTCTCGATTGCGCCGCGATATTTATTGAATTTTACGTTCGCTACGTATTATCGCGGCGAATTTTTTCTCCGAGTGTAACGCACTATGATCACCGCGATAAAGATATATTACTATGTACGCATACTTCACTATGACGCGCTTGCTGCTGATACATATGCTTTCGCCAAGCTTGAAGATTAGCAAACAGTTTTTACAAACTATGTAAGCAAATTACGTATACGGTATATCATTAAATTTCTATCTAGGTTATTAAAAACAATTTGGCTTATCTTACGTGCGCATCGGTATTTAAGTATTTTACGCAATATTATCGTGCGTGACATGTAAAAAAAAAAAAAAATATTCCGTTTTAAGTATGTAACTTACGTTTTGACATGTTGCCAGACACTTGGCGAAATTCAGGGCTTCTCGGAAGACAAATCCGTGAATGGATGTAATTACACAAAAATATATCAAAAATACTGATAACATTCTGTAGACTTTTCCAAAAATGTACGCGTCGTTAATTAATCACCGTTTTTTTTTTTTCGAAGTATATTCTTCATACAGTTCGTCGAAAATTAGATTTGAATTTCTAACAGAAATGTAATGCGCGCGCGCATATATTTCTTACTTACTTTCAACTTATTGTTTCGTTTTCTTTCATTTTCAATTAGCTGTATGCCGCAAATTACACGCACGCGCGCTCGAGTGTCGTACAAATTAAAAACTTCAAACGTATAAGTTAAACACTTATTTACATGCCGCAGCACAAAGTAAGTATGTTATTTCAAATTTGCACAATATATATCATCCACTATTATTATTCAACACATGAAATAAACACCGCTCGGGTTTTTTTACAATGTGCATATTTCATGATAAACAATTACATTGTGTTTCAATAACATACATATAAGCGCGAACGGCTCACGTTTGAGTGACATTTTCCGATTAATGTGATAAAACGTTAAAGTATAACTACGAAGCTTACGAACATGACGCAAATGAATCCACATTTGAAGAAGCTCCGCGAGTGTTGTTTCAATACATATTACGTACCCCTCTCCACGTGAAAGAAAAAGAGAGGGAAAAAGGGAGAGAGAGAGAGAGAGAGAGAGATATTACACCTTGTGTGTACGTTAATAAGAGATGAGGTTTGCTCCTACTTCTTCCCTACTCTTTCTCCGATATATTATATGTGTATAAATCTTCGGTTACATTTAAAATTTTTGTTTGCATTACATGTATCCTAATTTTAACCTTGACAAATGTCGAATAATATTTATATTATATGTGTGTAAATAAGAATAGCACTTTTGTGAGGATTTATCATTGTAAGTACTTGAGTTTTCTTCAGACATACAAAAGCTGAAATATGATAATTTGACAACATGAAAAATGTGTACGTATTTATCGCCATAAGATACAAAGCGATAATATGATTGATGAGCTTGCGCATGAAGACTTGTTTAACATCTACATCAGGCTGAAACATTTAAGTAAATTGTAATCATAATTATGTTTAGTTTTTTTTTTTGACAAAACGATCCTTTATTTAGTTACATATCTATATATATATATATTTTTTAACATCAACTTTATATGTATATATGTATATATATATGCATGTAAAACAGAATATACATATACTGCGATAAACAAAACCATATGGTTTATTCTTTTTTAGAAATTATTACACACATGTGAAAAAGATAAATGTTAAATTTTTTTCAAATTACGTAATATATAATCAACAAACATTCTGACATTTCCAAGTTTGTAAAGTAACTTGCCTAATGGACTGTGATCACAATATTGAAGAAACATAAAATGCTTCGATGAGGTTATGTTACGTCCCGGTAAAAACTGCGAATAACAAATTTTCCATTTCTTATTTTGAATAATTCGCATTTATGTAGTGGAAGAGAAACACTAAGAAAAATAGTGCGACTCCCAGGATGTTGCAGAATATTGCGAGTTGTACGTCCGTAATCATTTTGCTGTCCGTAACCATTACTGAAAAAACAAAACAATCTGTTTCAGTTACCATAATTCAAAGGGAAATCAAATGTATATTTTTTTATATCTCTCGCCACACACACATAATATGCATATGTTTAAATTTTTTATAAACAATTTTTTGACAAAGTATTTTTAAATACTTGTGAGACACATAATCACCTTTTGCACAGCTGCGGCCAAACTGCCTCGAGTTGTCAAAACAGCTTGAGCGGTATCACGCTGGTCAATTACGTACCTAAACGATTACAGAGACTCCTATTGGAATTTAAGCAAAGTAATAAACTGTGATAAACGAAATCTTTAAGACTGAATCGCCTTGTTCTGATTGGATGAATTCTAATTTAATCTAATCGTTATCTATGAATAGATAAGCGCCGACTTTAACTAACTGATTTGTAATCAACGGGATTGCTGAGAAAATTAAAGATTCTTTTTTGAAAAGAAAGTACTTTAAAATAAAAACTTATGCTATATGTAAAAATAATCGCAAGAACGTCAGTCTATGTAGTTTTCTATTTTTTAAAAAAACTTTGAATAAACTATCTTGTAGTATTTCATATAAACACTTTGTTTTTTTTTTGTTTTCTCTCTCTATTTCACTCTGTCAAACTCACACGCGTGCCAACGCGTACGGCACACACAATTATAAAAATTTTATATAAATATATTGTTTTTTTTTTAATATAAAAGCTATTAATGTAAGTTGATACGTAAGTTCAAAGTTATAATAATTTTGGTTGCTTTTTTAATGCTGAAAGATCTAATATTCTACTAGGACAAGCGGTTCCAGATGTTTGTACAAGAGGACGTCGGCGAAGTGCAGGATTATCTTTTTCACTTGCCAATTTAAAATCGTGTTTAGATGCTGTTTCACCATATATTTGATCTAAAACACGAGTAAGAATAAACTTTATATTTCTGTATAAAATAATAATACACAAAGAAATTACTTTGTGAATAAAACTTAAAAGGGAGCACAAATCTCCACTACTCACCCTCCATTTGAATGTTATTCTTTCCCGGTATAAGTTGATATCTTTCTAAATATCGCATT
This sequence comes from Pseudomyrmex gracilis, assembly GCF_002006095.1. NCBI lineage: Eukaryota > Metazoa > Arthropoda > Insecta > Hymenoptera > Formicidae > Pseudomyrmex > Pseudomyrmex gracilis. Next base: position 4,348 of record NW_018020892.1, on the reverse strand, counting down.
GTAGCAAACGACAAATTGGTCCCTTGCATGTTACTAACCATAAGATGTTTTAACGATTCTTGCTTATGCAAAGCTATATCAGCCAGTTGTTCGTCGTTCAAATACTTTAATGCCAGCGCTTTCATATGCATACTCGTGTTTGTTTCGTTTACAATACTGGTAGTTTGTATCATATTTGCTTGGCAATCCAAACGGGGATAAAAAGACGAATCATAATCCAACCTTTTTGAAAGAAAATATTAATATAAATTTAAAAAAATATTAATAGAAATTTTAAAAATTTCGAAAAATTAATCTTAATAATTCTTCAATTACACGATGATTATTGTGAGTAAAAATTAATAGATAAAAGAGACACGTACGACTTGTTAGCATTCGCTTCCTTATGTTCATTGTTTTCAGTCAAACTGATCCCAAGTTTTCGAAGTTGCTCCAACGTAGTTACTTTGACAGTGTTTACAGCTGTTTTGGCTTCCCTATCATATTCTTGCTCATTTTTGCTAGTTGATCTAACGTTATTTTCATCTTTATCATCCATAGCGCCAGAATTTTGCAAGATTTCATTAACTTGTCCCAAAACATTGTTGTATAAGGTCCAACCTATTTTTGGTGTACGTTTCACACTATCACTCTCATCATCGCTCGAATATTCTTGCATCTCAACGTGAATACTTGGTTCTGGAGTTGGTGGTGGTCTTTGAACTACTCTAAGATCACCTTCGCTCAGTGTCATACTATCACTTATATCTCTACTTTGTTTAACATTGTGCTCTCTCTCTCTATAGTTTTGATAATAATCTGTCATAGGTAAATAATTCTGTGAGGCGTTTTCATAAGCATTCATCTTGTTGTTGCTATTTTCTTTATTTATCGCAACATAATTAGGTAAATTGCTAAGTGCCTTACTACAATTTGCACTTTCAGCAGGACTACGATTCACGTTCATAGATGCGTTCATCATTCTGTCTGCATTTTCCACTTCTTTGTCTACAGTGTTACTTTTTCCTATGTACACTTCCTCGGGCATTTTTCTTTTAGTTAAATCCGGAGCATGGCACTGATACATTTTTGAAGATTCTGAAGCATTAGCCATGTTATATAAATCTGACTGTCTTGATATATGTCTCTCCGAATCTCTCACAGAACTTGTATTAAAATTACTACTTTGTTGTTGACTTGAAGACATATTACTTTCCGCAACTTCGACTATATTTTCCAATTGTGCCGCTACAGGTCTACAGGTAAATGTATTCTTATATCTCATAACAGGCTCTGTTGTATCGTGTACATTTATAGCATTTCTTCTGTCCATGTTATTTTCAAGTTCTTTTTTCTCATATTTATCAGCATCTACTAGAAACGGATTATTTTCTACAGTAAACTCAAAACTCGTCATGACACCAATTGAAACCTTTTGTTCCATAAAAGCTTTCTTCGATTGTTGTTCCATTAATGCTGTTTCTGAATTACCTTCTTTATTAAAGCTGTCCAAGACTTTCTTCTCTATAACAGATGTACTCTGCAAACTCATAGGCTTCTTCATACTCTGATTCTGAGATTGTCCAATAGAAGAACTAATGGCAGTATCATAATGATTTATTGTTGGACATCTAAATACTTGATTTGCAAGAGACTGTGAACAAAGACATGCTGACTTGTTCCTAAAAGTCTCTTCCTGCATTCTTACTAGTCTATCTACCTGAAGTTGCAAAGTCTTAATCTGTTCGCTCTGGTTATTTACAAGCTGCAACAAAGTTCTCACTGTTTCATTATTATCTATATTTGAGCTAGGTGTGGAAAATTGCTGATATCCAATGCATGGTAATTGTTCAATTTTCTGTAGAGCATCCGAAACGCCACCATTAGACAGTCTCTTAGTGTAGTCAGGTACGCCATATGGTCCTTTTTGTCGAGAATTACAAGACAAATGTCCGTTACTAAAATGTGACATATCCTCTTCAAAATTAGGAGAATTGATTATATCAGAACATTTTAACTGAGTACTCTTCTCACATATTCTGTCATTAACTCTTGTATTCACTAGTTCTTTTTGCATATCACATATCTTATCTTGTCTTTGTTTTGCTTGTATGGAAACATCTTGAAAATTCGAGTGCGATACATGACTACAGTTATAGGCATTTTTATATGATGGTGAACCATAAGTTGTACTTGTAGAATTGGTCTCTCCCAAATAATTTTGTTTTCTCCATGTTGCATAAGAATTAGAGTTATATGACACAGGAGTTGTAGAACTATGTTTTGCAATATTCTCAGAGGATCTTACTGACAAAGAATTGCTACTATTTTTGTTAGAAGTTTGTGCTGGTGATTTTTCAAAAATTAAAGATACTTCTGGCACAGTTGGCACTGCAAAATGCTATAAACATCTATGATTACACCTATGATTACATCTCCAGTAGTTTTATATTGATACATATAAAAATTTACAAGTACTAAATGAAAAGTAAAATATTAGAGAATAAAACTTACATCAAGTTTTGCTATAGGTTTTGGTGTAATTCTTGGTTCAAATTCTTCTTCATCGTCGTGAAATTGATGATGCATTTTAAAAAAATCATTTAATTAAACCTGCATGTTTTGAAGAACTTAATAACTAACAGTGGATACTCTGTTCGGAGAGAAAAGTTCTTTTTACGAAATTAACGTGCTTTCAGTCTCTCTTTGTATACCTTTTTAGCACTTCTTTATAGTTTTCGTTCAATTTTTGTGGTTATATCAACTCATAAGCTAAACCTTCGTATACAAGTTCCTGACTCTGACATTTAAACTATTTCGAAAACCGACAAAAGACAACCAAGGAAGTCGGAAGCAAAGAAAGTCATGAAAGCGTCCACGGGTGCATTTTATGTTTTGTTCACGAGCGCCGCGATGTCCACGTTATTTGACTACGAATCACCGAATTAAGTTTTAGCGGAGAGAAGACTAAGAGCGGCCAGGATCAAAAGAGAATGTGTAAAGCCCGCTCTACATTGATCGCAAGCGAAAAAAAATAGATCACTTAGATTAGTCATCAATTCTACCAGATATGTTTTTTGCATTTGCGTTTGCGCTTGCGATCAATGTAGAACAGGTTTAATAGCTTTTCTACCCTGTAAGTCAGCGCAATGTCCACAAGTGGTGCACATTGATAACTACGTAGCCATATCCACGAACGACTTGTCGGTGCGTACACTATGTCCAAACATCGACATGGTTTTATTCCGTGCTATGTGCACGAGTCCAAGTGTCAAATCGACACCTGACCCTAGCCGCTCTCAGCAGTCTTCTCTCTGCTGAAATACAAAATCATAAAACTAAAAAAAAATAAATACGAAAAAATATAGATAATATAATAAACATGAAAAACAAATAGATGACATAATAAATATAAAAAAAAATAGATAATATACAAAACACGAAAAAAATAGATAATATAATAACTACTAAAACTAATAAACAAAGTTAAGGTCTATTATCTTTCACAAAATAATGACGATATTCTAAAGCTTTGAAATTTCTGGCGCAATTCAAACGTCAATTTTGACGCACACAAAGTAAACAAAACTGTTGCTTTAATAGAATTTAAAACATCGAGAACAAGTGACTTTCACAAACTAACTAATACGTTAGATACTATCATTTTTTATCGATATAACATAATGTTCAAAACTTTACTTTTACAATCACCAAACATAATAACTTTCCTATTCCTTTTTTACTTTTCAATGAAAAATTTGAGACTAACTGTTATAAAATCTTATAGTAAAAAAACATTTATATTACTTCACCTTGCATTTCCAGTGTGTGTATCTTTATTACATATATATCACTATCATTTAAACCACGAAATTTATTAAAACTTGTATGCTCGATATTTCAAAATTTGTAAAATCGACCGTTCCAAAAAAAGCGAACAGACAAACCTTATCATCATGACTATATGACTGATATGTCACGTAACATATCCGATCTATAAAATCTAAGTAAACTGCTCTTAAATTAGATACATCTTTCACGCACACAATAAAACGAATGCGAAAATACACATTAGCGTACGTATATGTACTACTTATGCACGCATGCAACTAATGCACACTCGACTAAACCCTACTACATTCACCACAATAGTGCATAAACTGCATGCACGTATTGCACATACGCTTCTGCTGCAACACATATACTTATACAGCCTTTACACGTAAATAAAACAAAGGTAATTTTTTTTTTTTTTTTAACGAGGAAAAATGCCCGCGCACACCCTGATCTCTTCTGAGGGATCACAATATCCCAGAAAAAAGATCAGGGTAGTGTGGGACTCGAACCCACTAAAAAACCTCGGGGATCG
>NW_018020891.1:136871-150859 GCF_002006095.1 Pseudomyrmex gracilis | reverse complement strand
TATCTGAGATACAGATAAAGATGTCATATATTTTAATTATTTAGATAAAGATAAAATAAAACAATTATCACATCTAGATGAACATCTAGATAATTTTATCTAGATAACGGAAAACACTGGTTGTGCCGGAAAGTTAAATGATTCACTGTATGCTTATATATATAGTTATAAACGTTAGCTCTTAAATAACAAATATTTTTATTTTTTAAGAAGAAAATAGGTATTAAGAGCAGTGATATTATCAACACGATACAGTTGTGGAGCGATTGCTACAGTTAGTTGGTGCGGCGCTTATTGGCGCTATTTATCGCTAACAAAATCGCCTTACTTGCCCTTAGAGTTCTGCATTTATCCCGCGAATTTTTGATGCACTTTGTACAAGAAACAATTAAAAATATTATTTTTATTAATTGTTGAATCAATTGAAACTAAAAAGAAGTCGATCGGTTCAATAATTGCAGAGATATGACAAATCTTAATTGAATGAACTTTACTCACATAATTTAGTCACATCCATCCTCGCTACACGTGATCTTCGCGAGAAACTTAGTACGACTGTGTCTGTCTTGATATATATTTTAATTTCTCGTCGTACTATAAATGCTCTTACATGAATATAAGCAATTAATTAAGAAATTAATTTTCAGAATATGATTAAAATCATGTTACTAAGTCATTTTATCGAGTAAATATACTATTGATAATCTAAATTATCAGTCATTACAAGATGATCAGTATCTAAAGTACTTTCGCTATTACCATCTTCTATATTATGAGTTATATTTGATATGCGTTTTTCTTCCAAGTTTGCTTCTGATATCCATTCATTTATCTCGTTCATATACATTTTTGTTTGTAACACCTCTCGTGTTCGCGGCCGTGAACCAATAAACAGTGTACTTCCTCCGATAACTAAGAAATTACGTAGATTTTCGAGAGTTTGAGAATCCTCTATAATGTATTGTAATTCATCCCATTTTAATTCTACTTTCTCGTGAAGCATTTTTTGTTCTGAGAAAATAAAAAATATAAATATAAGAGCAATTATTATAAAAATAGTTAGTATAAAAATTATAAATATAAATAAAGAATAGTTTTTCTGATAATAAAAAATTAAATCTAGAGAAGACCAATAAAAACAAAATGCGGTAAATATAAAAGGAAAGCAGCTTCTGATGACCTTAAGCTTGACATATAATATTAAGAGGATGCTGGACCACCGGCGAAAGTCTGATCAGCTGCTACTTAAGGTTTTCGCACAAACTTTCGTAGCGCGTTACGTTAAATACTGGCCATAAATTTAGATTTGTACGTAACTTTAAACTTTATTCAACGCACAAACAAACTTAACGTACCACGTTTATGCTACATTAAGTGAATTTTGTTTGTGCGTTAAATAACGTTCAAGTTTATAGTCAGTACTTAACGTAACATAACGAAAGAGTTTGTGCGGAGGCCCTTAGCCGCTATGCTGTCGGATAAGTGGCGTCATCTCTCGGGACCGAGTCAAACCAAACTACAGATAGATGATATGAGAGAAACAAGGATAGACGTATGTGTCTCTCCAACGCTTCTTTAAAATTGTACTAATCTTAGTTCAAATTTTTCTTGTCTCAAAGAGCTTCAAAATCTTTTTTGAAGCACTCAAAATATTTGTCTATGTTTCTAGTTTCCGATAAAATTATTTTTATTTGGATTCGTACGGCCAATTTTGCATATAAAGCAAAAATGTAGTTTATGTAATAAGAGTCTATAAACTTTTTCGTTTTTCTTGAATTCTTATGCCTTATCCAATTCTTATCTATATCCTCTTTTTTCTGGAGAAGCGTTTTTCATTTCAATTAATAGTTTTTACGAAAATTTGGAATTACGAAATGAGAATAAAACAGAACGGTTCAGCATCTTCTTAAGGTCGTGGCTCTGAGTGAAAGGCTATGAAGATTTTAGTCGGCGGTCGTTGTTTGTTAAAAAGTTATTAACAAAAAAAGTTTCACCAATACGACATTGTTTTTTGATAGCGTGTATATTTTAAAAGTAAATGTATGTATATGTTCAAAAATGTGTTATACACAAATATTATACAACGAAGTTGACTCTCTTGTTTCGGTTTGTTTGATCATAGTTTGGTTTGGTGCCCTTTTGGCTCTTGAACAGTTAAGTCTACACGCCATTATTCTATGACTATATATTTTCAGAACGTAGAAGAGGTTGTACAGTATTACTACCACCACGCGATATACGACTGTTTTTTACAGCAGTGATGGGAATTCGAGCTCGCGCACGCTATCGTTTTTCCTTCTCTACTTACGCACACATAGACGCTTGGTTTATTCGTCGGCGCCGCCGAGTTACACGTATAGACCGAGCGTCTATGTGTGCGTAAGAAGAAAGGGAAAAACAGTAGCGTGCGCGAGATCAAATTCCCATCATTGTTTCACAGTGAATCTGTGTCGATCTCATGCTCAAGCTGGTATGAGTTGTGACTGCCTTATAGGAGAAGATTCATTCGAGATTATATTCCAATTAAGTTCTGGAGGCCCAGTTCCGTTCGCCAGTTAATCACTCAACTTGATTGAAAGGAACTGGCCCGGAAAACATCTTAAGATAGTAAGCGGATTCAAACTTCATGTTCGTAGCTCTTGCATTCTAATCGCGATAGCATTCGGCCAATCTTGTTTGTTCGATCATATACCTTTTCTCTCAAATAGTGTTTCATAGTTAAGAAAGTGTATGCGAAGAAGCAGTGTGTCCCGCTCCTCCTACGGAGCGGCTCCACTATCAAAAAACTAGACACACAGGTTCGGGTTAAACTTTGCTTTGCGTGGAAAGTTGTAAATCCATGGACTTCACCTCGGTTTAGGTCGTCGCTTATTGTAGCAAGATCTCACATAGGTTTATACTTTTCTACGCAAAGTGAGGTTTAACTCAAATTTATGTGTCTAGTTTTTCGATAATGTAGCTTCCTCGTAGGGGAGCTTGCCTCCCATGTACACACTTTTCACGCAAAACGAAATTCTATATAAGTTTTACATAGATTTCCAGTTTTCTAACTTTTCACGTCCTATAACTTTTTTCTTGCTAAATAAGTAAATTATGACAAATAATTACATTTCACTTTTTAAACTTTTTCCGATAATAACTTCTAATGAACGCCAGCTAAACCCTTCACAATATTACTCAGGGCCATGACTTTGATATCATATGTCAAGCTCAAGGTCATCAGAAGCTGCTTCCCTTTTATGCATATTTATTCAAAATGCTATCAGTTTTGCGTAAATATATTATTTACTTGAAAACTTAATATAATCACAAAATATGATTATAAACGTTCAATCTGACCGGCTCAGTGGTCTCGCGGCCTGAGTGCAGGGGCTGCGAACCCGGAGATCCCGAGTTCGAATCCGCTCACAACCTAAGGATTTTTTCCGGGTCGGTCCCTTTCCGGTTTATCGGTTGATCGGCGAACGTAATCGGGTCTCACAAAATTAGTCCGGGTGCAATCCCGAATTAATTCCCCTCCCACAAGGCGATCATAGTCACAACATCTTTGAGAGCACAAGCACGACACAGATAGGCATGCCCACTGTGAAAAGAAGGCCGTGCATTGCGTGGTAGTAGGATACTGCACAATCCCCCCATGAAAAAGTATAGAGATTCAACTGACTTTGATAATAGATGTGTCTTTATAGCCAGAGTAGCTGAAGGCACGTAAAATACCCAATTAAAAAAAAAAAAAGTTCAATCTCTCTCTCTCTCTCTTTCTCTCTCTCTCCCCAGATTCTCTTCAATGTCAAAACTTGATATATAAAATTTATTGTAAAATACTGAAATATAATTTTAAAAAATTGTCCAAACATTAAATTAAGGGTAAATATGTATAAAAACGGAGCACCCTCGGAAGTCATTGTCCTTGATATATGTTGTCAAGGACACCTTTCTGAACAACAATCTGCAACTTTTAGTCGTCGCTCGTTGTTCGTTAAAAAATTATAAACAAAAGAAATATCATAAATGAACTCTTATTTTCCGACACCGTGTACATTTTGTTTGTGTTGTAAGCGTGAAGGTAGAGGGGGCTGCGCCCTCCGCAGGGGGAGAGGCTTCGCCCCTCCCTTCTGCTCCCCCTTCACGAAAAAATGAAGGTATATAACAACATCAATATGCACGGTTACACTCACCATACAGTAAATCACAAAGAAAATTTCGTAGATCCTCATACTAATTGTCACACGCAAAACATCGGAAGAATTTGGCGAGATATGTGAAGTAATATTCCACGTTTTGGGACCTCGGTAGAACATTAATTGAATTCTTCATTTTTTCGTGAGGGAGGAGCAAAGGGGAGGGACAAAGCCCCTCTCCCTGCGGGGGAGCGCAGCCTCCCTGCCTACACGCTTGCAACACAAACAAAATGTACAGAGTGTCAAAAATTAACAGTTCCTTGACAAAACTTCTTTTGTTTATAATTTTTTAACGAACAACGAGTGACGGCTAAAACCTTCAGATTGTTGTTCAGGAAGGTGTCCTTGACAACATATGTCAAGGACAATGACCTTTGAGGGTGCTTCGTTTTTATATTTACTAAATTAAGAATTCTTGCATTGAGAATTTCGAAATAACGTGGCAAAGATGTGCAAATAAAAAATAATAAGACAAACTATTAATCTTTAGACTGCCGGCATGACGCCGTATGGCATCGCTATTGGAACGCTAATAGTATACCGTATTTTAGAAAAGAGTTCTCTTTCGTCTGACTTGATTTGTGAGAAAAACTATTTAGAAAATCTAAATATGTTGTTAAATGATGTAATTTAGCTTTCGAATTTGCCGTAATCTAAGATACAAAATTTATGTATACATGATTAGCTTAATAATAATGCTACTATATTGAAAGACTTTTGCAATTCGACTTCAAAGACATACCCAACAATATAAAAAAACCCTTAGAAACGTCATTTTTACAAATTTGAAAATTTTATACTTTTTATTTCCATTCCTCGTCGGCCTGGCGCGGATCGGAGCCAGATAAAACTTAGAGCATTCCACGCAATATAATAATCTCAATTTATATACAAATATGGCGGAAAAACTACCATGTTTTTAATCAAAAATGCCGACGGTCAAAGGTTGAACAACTTTTTTAAAAGTTAAAAAATAAAAATAAAAATTTAAATCTCTCTTAATTCAGAATTAAAACCATAATGTGTCAGCTAAAATACCATAATAATATTAGTCAAAAAAGTCAAAGCAACATTTACGATATTTGTAAAACAAAAAAGGATATTTGTAAAACAAAAAAGGATATTTGTAAAACAAGAAAACTAGAATATTTGTAAAACAAAAAAACGCGTTTAACGTTTCGTTGTCACATTAGGTCAAAATAACCTAAATTTTGACTTTGAAGTAAATATATTTTTGAGACATCAATCAAAATGCTACTAGTGGTGCTTATATAGTATTGATTTCAAGTGTTTTCTACAAGTGAAAAAGATTTAAAATACATCGACTGCTACACTCTGGCGTTTTTCCTCAACTTACCAAGTGAAGAAAAACGTTAAGGTGTATTTAGCAGCCGTTGAAAGTTGTTGTAGGGTCAAATTGACCTAAGTATGATAAAGGCGTCGTTTTTGCTTCAAATTGAGTACAGTTGTTGTGTAAAAAAGTGCTCAGAAAAAAAGTAAAACAAAAAATCATCTTTATACACAATTTGGTAAATTTTAATTAAGTATTTAATAAGGACACATTAGTTTACAAAAACAATTATGCACGGTTAAATTGAGCAAGTGTGACAATTAAGAAAAAAGGGTATAACAACGGAGTTACAAAGATCAAAACGTTTGCGATTATATTAAGGTTTTAACGAGATATATGTACGTAAAATTAACAGCGTTTGACTCATAATAATTCTTTCTATGTTTTTAATGTTTAAAATACTTATACTTACCATCATGTTTTGAAGTCGACTTTTTATATTGTATTCTAAATCGAAAAGCCTCTAAGAAACTGGACACTACAATAGTTAATACAATCATAGTCACGAGATAAAATATCATGAAATATATTCTCGTGTACGTGCCTGCGACAAACGCGTACGCATTCATTTGTACAAACCAGTTATTAACAACTGTTAATTCAAAGAGCGTTATACAGCTTGCTATGAGATTGTCAAATGTATTAAGATAGTAATATCCCAAAGTTGTGCTGTCATTAAGAGAATATTCGTAGAAGTCTTCAACGGTGGTGTTCCTACCAAACAACAGAAAAAAAGAGATATTACACATACAAGTTGAATAAGATACAAAGTTTTTCAAAAGTCTGCGCTAAAATATCAACTAATGAAGCTACAATATCAGTTATAAATCAACTATAATAAAGAATATATAAGAAGCAAAGATAAGGCGTAAAAACTCTACCCATAAATTATAACGGTTTTAAGAGTAAAATTTCCAAGATTATATGAAAATCAAGTTAAAGATTTTAAATAAGAAGCTGTCTTTTGTACTGCGTTTTCTATATTATAATAGATGTCAATAGATGTCTTATAATAAAATTAAATATATTTGAATTAACAACTTTCTGTGAAGTTACATGTATATATTTTTAAAGTTTAGAAAAGTACTGGCTTTACTAAAGTATAATACTTTATTTAGATATATAATACAGTCAAACCTCTAACTCGAACCTCTATAGAACAAAAATTTTGTTCATTCCCTTGCGCTTCGCGGAAAGGAAAAACGAACTTTGATAAGTCGAAACCTCTACAACTCGACGATTTTAGCTCTTCCCTTGAGATGTGAGTTATCGAGGTTCGACTGTACTTAGGTATATAATACTTATGGTATACGATACTTTAGATATACAATACTTTATTTAGAGATAGTTCGGATTTACACTTGTTTCGTGTAAGGTTCTTATTTTAGCTGACATACGCATGCACAAAATAAAGATCTAAATTCGGACATCGCGACCTTAAAAAGATTAATGTTATGTTCTGAACGTCGGTTATAATCGAGCTTCAGTAGAGTAAAGCGACAAAAACTCTTGTCGCACTTCTAAGAGAGGCTTTTAAAATGGCGAGACCGGGTCTCCTGTCTTCAAAGATCAAGTAGGTCTTCATGGGCGAGGTAGCCTCACTTTGTTCGGAAGATCCGCAAAACGCATTCTTTGGCATAAGCTTTGCAATAGTATACAAAATAGTATACAAAGTGTGGTCGCTTCGGCCTTTGACAGGGAAGTGTGAGCGAAGACTCACACTCTTTCATTGCACGTAGCTTCATACAAGATGGTAGGAAGAGGTTATGGCTCTCCTTAACGTGGAGCGCCTTGGCGCTAAGCACTGTTTAAAAAGCCCCATGGGCTTTGTAGGGGCACAGGAAGGAGCCTCGAGACGTAATAGCCATAAGGCTGCCAGAAATTCTCGCCTGCCAGTCTCTGAGATAGGCACTCAAAAAGTTTTAGTGGGTGTGAGTCTCATACTCCTCTGCTTCCTCCCTAAGAAGTAGAAGGTGCATAAGACATTTTTCCCCTTGTAAAAAAGAATAGAGTGAAGTTAGTTAGGCCAAGGGACAAATTTGGACTTGCAAATATCTCAATAACCAAACTGCGTATGGACATGATGTTTGTGTAAGAAAATGGGAAGAGAGATTATTGTGCTGTATACGCCAGTCTACGTTTGGTCATTAATAGACGAATATGAATGATTTTTTGTTTTTGCGTGTCAAAAGTAAAATTATTATCAGTTCTTGCTAATTCCTTGAACACGACATGTCTAACTGTACAATACATACATTAAACTAAATTATATTGCGTTGAAGTGTTGATCTTTTAATGTTTTGTCGACTGAAGATGACTTAAATATAAGTTGAAACGTTTCGACACACAACTCGTTGATATTATTGCAATTAAAACCCTACATCTGGTTTCTATTGGCCGATTACTCTACACAATTTAATTATTATATTTTGTTATTTTTAGTTTGTGAATTACAGTGATTAATAAACACCAAGTAAATTTTTTTATCATAAGTTATTAGTATATTTTTTTATAATTTTACTGTTTTTGCTATGTTATTGTTGGAATTAAATTCAAATAGAGTAGATGGCGTTGTTTTGTCATACGTGTGAGTAGTTTTTTATTTTGCTGTGTTTGCAATGTCTTGAGATGAAAGCATTCAGAAGCAATGTGTTGGTGAAAGCCAGATTATTATTGATAAAAATGTAATCTATAATTATTTAATGAATCGTTGAGAAGTGTATTTAACCAAAGTTAAGTAAATGAAAGTAAAAGCACGTAAGGTAAATGAATATTCAGTTTAGTATGTAACCAAAAGTGACTGCAAAAAGTTGCCTCGCTTTGCAAACAATTAATACGTGTTTTTAATGTATGAGTTAATTTAATATTATTTGTTTAACAGTTGTTTAACAGCTTTTGGTATTTTGTACAATACCTCAGCATTTGAAAAATTTTATGAACGATTGATATTGAACACGCCAGTTTGTTTACACAGAACGTGTTCAAGATTTATGCAATTTAACTACAATAAACTTATTTTTCTACAATAATTAATACTGGACTAAACCCTTTTACTTATTCCACGCAATATAATAAAAAAGAATTTTCATCAGTTACTTACGGATTTTTTATTTAAAAATATTGCAGCCAATATGGGCTAGTAAAGCGTTTCAGTTATAAACTGACATGCTTAAATAAAATGTGTATTTTATACTCATCAAACTTTGAAGAAAAAATTATTATTGCCTTGAGTGAGAAAGGGATTCAAATGGCTGGTAAGGTCGCGGTGGAGTTCATCTTGCTGGAAGATGTGCACCTATAAAAAACCGTGTAATGCCGTGCTGCACAACATCAAGCAATCCAGCAATTCCGATCATCTAGCGTCTTTGTCGCGAACCCTGGGTGTGACCTCGGTCACAGCAGATAGATGAAGGGCAAAAGGCAAACCTCTGGCGCCTTAAAACGAGAGCAATCCAGCTAAGGGAGACATCCCTAACAGAAAAATATCGGTCTGCCAGGATAGCTGGTAGAATAAAAAGAAACAATGGATAAAACAAACGGAAAAATTACCCCAGGTGGCAGCCCAGTCTTTAGACAGGAAAATCCACTCTCTTCGGAGGTCGGCCCTAAGAATTCTGAGGGAGGGGGCCAACCATTGTTTGCCAAAGAGGATCCTAAAAATAGTAGATCCTGATAAAAACATTTTAACATCGTTATTGTTGTCATCTTTGCCTAAGTCAGTAGTAGAAAACAAAACGAAGCGAGTTTCTAGCCCTCTCGCTACTAAACAGCGTTTATTCTCATTCAGCAGTGCACGCCAGGATGTGTTGGATACAGGAAATTATCTTCTAAATAATAAAGTAGACGAAACATACCACACAGGCTCTTTGGAGGCACTGGAGAAATGGACGAACATACAGAACATGAAAAAACCACGCAATAGTCCCGACATGTCGCCGAAGGACCTTAAACAGTCTAAACTAAATAACTACTGGCTGAGTGCCCCGCTAAAAACGACCGACAGATTCGCAGCCTTTGAAAACGAAAACCACCCTGTAGAACAAAACGATCTCGAAAATAAATCTGCCAAACCTCCGCCTATATATGTGGACAAAGTGAGCAATATAAAACCGCTCACCCAGCTACTCAACAACGTTGTTGAAGATAAATACAAAATAAAAATCCTAAGAGACGAGGAGGTCAAAATACAGCCCAAAACCACTCAGGCTTATAGTACCATAATCAAGGAATTGCAAAAGAAAGGAACCGAATTCCACACGTACAAACTCAAGCATGAAAGAAGCTTCCGAGTGGTCTTAAAAAATATACATCCTTCGACTGACATTATCGACTTGAAGGAAGCGATCGAAAGCCAGGATCACCAAGTAACCAACATCTGGAATGTCAAAGACAGACTCTCCAAAAAACCGTTACCATTGTTCTTTATAGACCTGAAACCAAATCCTGGAAATAAACAAATTTATGACGTCACGTATCTATTAAACTGTCGTGTAACCTTCCAAGCACCAAGACCCAAAAGACACATTCCGCAGTGTGCAACCTGCCAGAGATACGGGCACACTCGCGCCTTTTGCTACAGAAAACCTAGGTGTGTAAAGTGTGCTGGAGACCACGCCACTGCTCAATGCTCGAGAAAGACGCGCTCTGATCACGTTAAATGTGTTCTCTGTAGCAGAAACAACCCGGCAAATTACAAAGGATACATCGTTTACAAAGAACTCCAGAAAGCTAAATTCCCCAACTTTAGACCGAGGAAAACCTCAATAACCGACTCAACAGCTGCTCCAAATCCAACCCTTTCCCACGCTAAATTAGCCAGTAAAACTACAAAAAATGAGGATCACAAACAAACTCTTCGTCTAAATCCTAACAGAGAGCAAAATTCAAACTCCTTCCAACCAAGCTACACTCCAACTAATACTATAAGCTTCAGAGAAATTCTCCAAGAAATTATGTCTCAACTAAAGATCATCACACGTATAATGACGGAACTCATGACCAAAATGACTCAAATTTCGCTTCATTAAAGCTAGCGTTATGGAATGCCAATGGCTTATCACACCACATTGAGGAACTAAAAATTTTTCTCAACCTTTATAACATAGACATAATGATTCTATCTGAGACTCACTTTCCACGAAGAAATTACCTTAAAATCCCTAACTATAAGGATTATCACACTACTCACCCTGATGATAAGGCCCACGGAGGTTCGGCCATCCTGATTGAAGATAAAATAAACCATCATCAAGCAACCTCTCTGAGATGAACAAATTCAAGCAACCAACGTGATGATCAAGGACTGGATTGGTCCCATCATGATATCAGCAGTGTACTGCCCACCAAAACACAAGATAAAAAAGGACTACTTCATCAAATTCTTTAAATCCCTGGGTAACAGGTTTATAGCAGGAGGCGACTACAATGCCAAACACACTTTTTGGGGAGTACGCTTAACACTCACCAAAGGACGAGAACTATTAAAGGCAGCCAAGACTCTGGGACTAAAGTTTGCCTCGTCTGGACATCCAACTTACTAGCCGTCTGATAGATCTAAAGTCCCGGATCTTATAGACTTCTGCGTCACAAAAGAAATCTCAGAAAATTACATGGTATGTGAGCACTGCCCGGAGTTGTCTTCGGATCATACTCCCGTCCTAATCACTATAGCTAGTGAAATTACAATGAATTCTGAAAGATGCACACTTCACAACAAAAACACTAACTGGGATCTCTTCCAAAGCCTCCTGAACATTTCCCTTAGTACAAACATATCTTTAAAATCTGAGGGTGAAGTTGAATCAGCTATCGAACAGTTTAACTATTCGATTCAGTCGGCTGCTTGGAATTCAACATCAATATGTACAACTATAGAGCCTAAACTTTGATTCTCCAAATCCATACTAGAAAAGGTCGCTGAAAAAAGGCGCCTTCGGAAGCAATGGCAATATACTAAATGCTCTCTTCTTAAAAACTTACTAAATCGGGCTATTAAAGAGCTTAAATATCTTCTGAATACTGAGAAAAACATCAGTATTCAGAACTATTTGGAGCATCTTGACCCTTCTGCTGCCAGTGACTATTTCTTATGGAAGGCAACAAAAAAATTGAAACAGCCTAAAATTAATTATCCTCCCCTGCGGAAAGAGGATGGGAGCTGGGCTATGAGTAGCGCCGAGAAAGCTAATACTCTTGCTAACCACTTACAACAAGTCTTCACACCCTTATAAAGGAACCAAAAATCATTTAAAGGTGATCCTGGATACAGTAAGTTTCCCAGCTCAATCTGCTGTGCATATTACAAAGTTCGATAGGTCGGAGATCGTCGCTGCAATCCGGACTCTGAACAGTAAAAAGGCACCTGGTTATGACCTCATAACGGGTAAGATTCTCAAAGAGCTCCCTGAGACTGGCCTTGCTTATCTCACTCAACTTTTTAACGCTATGCTCAGACTCAATTTTATCTCACCACAATGAAAGGTTGCACAGGTAATAATGATTTTAAAACCAGGCAAAAATGCGGAGGATTCCAAGTCATACAGGCCGATAAGCCTGCTTCCGATTGTAGCTAAGACCTTTGAATCTCTATTGTTATCTAGAATGCTACCTGACATAATAAGCAGCAATCTAATCCTCGATCACCAGTTTGGTTTTAGGCACAAACATGGAACAATTGACCAAGTCTATCGTCTGATCAGCAAAATCCACCAATCCTTATAAAAAAAGAATACTGTTCGGCCGCCTTCCTTGACGTTGCTCAGGCGTTCGACAAAGTGTGGTATGAAGGCCTTCTTTATAAAATTAAATTAAAGCTTCCGACCTATTTTAATATACTAAAATCCTATCTAAAAGATCGGAATTTCCTAGTTAAATATGAAGACGTACTAACAAACTTATACCCTGTTCAGGCGGGGGTTCCTCAAGGCAGCGTCCTGGGCTCAACTTTATATCTGTTACTTACAGCTGATCTACCGGTAAATCGTGCAGTCACAATAGGAACATTTGCCGACAATACTGCTGTTTTAGCTTCACATAATGATCCGATTATTGCTACTTTTATATTGCAAAACCATTTTGATAACCTATCCCACTGGATGAAAGAGTGGAGAATCAGAGTAAACAAGACCAAATCTGTACATGTAAATTTTACAACTAGACAAGGAATTTGCCCACCCATCATTCTAAATAACGCTGAGGTTCTACAAGCCGACTACGTTAAGTATATAGGAATATATCTGGACAAACGACTGGTATGGAACAAGCATATATTCACAAAAAGAAAGCAACTCGGATTACAACTAAGAAAAATGTATTGGTTAATTAGAAACAAATCACAGCTAAGCCTAGAAAACAAACTGCGCCTTTATAAAGTCATACTCAAACCAATATGGACGGCATCCAGTTGTGGGGTATTGCATCCTACTCAAACATTGACATAATTCAAAAATTCCAGTCCAAAGTGCTAAGGATGATCACAGGTGCTCCATGGTTCGTTCCAAACGACTTACTACACCACGATCTTGATATATCAACAGTAAAAGAGAAAGTAGTACTCAGAATCAAAATTTATAAGAAGAGGATCCTTGAACATCCAACTAAGCTGGCTAGCGGTCTCATGTCTGATGGACCTACCTTTCGCAGGCTAAAAAAGAAATTACCACAGGACCTATTACCAGACCATAGATGTTCTGTTTAGCTTCACCAGGGAAGAGTTGATGAACCCTCCCTGTGCATGTCTGTTATATATGAACAAATCTATTGCTGAATGTCCTACATAATGGACAGATTGTAATATTCTTGAGAGTCCAAAAAAAAGTGAGAAACGTATTCTGAAAGCGTGTCAGAAAAAACGTAAATTCAATGTTAAAATTAGACTTAAAGTGCAATAGTTGTTTGCCACTGCAGTGATAATAATTAAATTTAGATTACTTTATTAACCTCCAGCAGAGGCTGTAACTATTAAGAAATACGTCTCCCGGATGGCACATACGAGAACGCTTGTCAGTCTTCAGATGCTGAAGGGTAGGATGAAAATAAAATATCTCGCGGATTAAACAGTCAACAAATCTTGGCAATGGACAAAACAAACATTGGAAACACTAACCCAGATGGCAGACCAGCTGGATTGGAAAATCCATCTTCTTTGAAAGCTGGCCTCAAAGATTCTAGGAAGGGAAAGCAATCATTGCTGGAAAATAGATTAAAAACGTAACTATAGAGTTATAGATATAGGTAGACCTTGTATAGGAAACCATTTAAACGGTGGTACAGAATAAGACAAAAAACAGTTAATCAGTCCTGAAATAGCATCTAGGAAATTAAAGCAGACAAAACTCAACACCTACTAAATTGGTAAGTCATTGTCTACACAGTTTGTCCGGAAAGTTCCCGGACTACGTGAATTAAAAATCGAAAATGAAAGATATGGTTTATTAAACAAGTTTACACTTCAAGGT
>NW_018020891.1:126689-136176 GCF_002006095.1 Pseudomyrmex gracilis | reverse complement strand
TACTAAGTAGTTCCAGCGTTGACCGCTCGATAGCGCCGCTTACCCGCGCTAGAAAAAATCAGTCCGGGAACTTTCCGGACAAACTGTGTACATCAAACAGCTTTTATCATCTTGAAAAAAAAGAAGATCAAGCTATGGATGTATAAATAAAAGAAAAGCCTATCAGACTACCAATTTTTGTCGACAAAGTTAGTAATATACAACTCATCACTTTACTTATCAAAATAAAAATAAAAATTAAGTAAATGACAATTATAAATTCAAAGTCTTCTATAAAGAACAAGTCAAAATTCAGCCAAAATCATCTGAGACATATTCAATAATAGTAAAACAACTAGAAAACAAACAAATTGAGGTTTATACATATAAACCTAAATAAACTTAAATAAAGAGAACAGAAGTTTCAAGGTAGTACTGAAAAATATGCATGCCTCAATGAACAGAAATGAAATAAAAGAGGCAGTATCTAATTTAAGACACGGAGATATAAATAAATGGAATATCAAACAAAGAGTGACCAAAAAACCACTTCCTATGTTCATTGTGGAACTTAAACAAAATAAAAACACTAAATCCTTTTATGAAGTAAAATATCTATTACATTGTCAAATAATTTTTGAACCATCACGACTAAGCGCAAGATATCTCAGTGCACAAAATGCTAGCAGTATGGCCATACTAAAACATATTGTCGACAAAGTCCTAGGTGTATAAATATGCAAGAAACCATAGATCAATTCACTGCACACATAAAGGTAAATCAGTAGCAACTGAAGGAGATGCGCACAACATCAGCAAGCATTACTCGCTGCTTTGTGCGCATTTCTTCTACCGCTATAGCATGCTGCAAGCGTCTCACAACTGGCATCTTTGTCTACAAAAGTGGCTGTCAATCACTACGCCACCTGCTGGTTTGTATACGGTGTGATCTACCGTGCCGCAAGATACTACTGCCACAACGCTTTGCGCTCACTGTTGCAAGTGCCGTGGTGAGAGTTGTGAGTCACCGGAGTTTCTTCTCGAAAATCTTTGTGCCAGAGTGTAGTGCTCTGCCAAGGTCAAGTTCCGGCCACCCCGAGGAAGGTCTAGTAACGAGAAATTGACGGAAAAACAGAGATTTGCTGCATCGAGATCCAGTATAGATTGCCAACACACGTGAATACTGCCGAGGTCTCTTTTTCATGCAACTGCATGTCGCGTGCCGTTAATAAACCGTTCCGGCGACTCGAATTTCGTTCTATCACGGATTCAACGCAGAGATAATCGCGGTAGACGTGGCATGTTAGTTTGTCGTCGGGAGCAAAGCTCGCTCTTTGTGTTATTTCATATTGCGTAAAGATCGCTCTCTCACACGGTCGCAACAGTCACTCGCGTGATTTCGTTCGTATCTCGTTTGTGCCGTAAAGTAAATAGTATTCTTTTCAGCGCCATTTTGTCGAAAATCTCCGCGTGCCGTCCTTCTTTGTTACGTATGGTAAACGCCGCGTAGAGTCGAAAGCCGTGCCGGTGTTTTTGTGTCGCATTCTGCGCTTATCTGTTTATCGCACGCGCCCTTGAGTTACGTCAGCAACTCCGTGGACCTTATTTTTGCCATCGCTGTACGCCGCGTCTTGACGAGAGTAACGATTATTGTTCAATCGAGATTTCCCGTCGCAAGGTGCCGTAATTAATCAATTAGTCGACTGACCCATTCGTGCGCTTCGTTTTAACTCTCGCAGCAGAGAGTACAGCCAAGAACCATCAAATATTATCCGACGTTTTTTCCAGTCCGTGAACCGAACAATCGCTCTCTCGCCTCACATACCGTGTGCAACAGCTGACTCCGTGCGTTCCGGCCGAGCATTACTTTTTGTCACCGAAAATATTGCTGCATATATTTTATTGAAATACACCCTAATGTTATTATATTTTTTCGTCAACATCTGAGTCAAGTTTCTTTCTCCTAGCCTTTCTGCTACGCCTTCCAAACTTCCGTCTCTCGATGTATTTTAGATATCTGAGCTGTCGAGTACTTATGCGGAAAATTGCCGTCACGTTCGGTTATCCAATGCCGTTTTTTTTTAATTTGAGTTATGTTAAGTTTGTGCGGCGTGGAACTCACGCCTGGTGCCTTTTCTAGTTAGTCAATTAACATTTTCCGATTAGAAATAAGACGGACGTGCCGAAGCTGCGTACATCCTTTTCGTTACAACATCCAAAAACGGAAGAACGGAGCCTAAAGAAATAGCAAGCGTCGCAGTATCTGGTAAATGTTTACAAAAACGGACCTAGCATCGATGACCTTGACCTTGACATATGTTGGGACATATCCCTGAGTAACAATCAAAAGTATTTACCCGTCGCTCATTGTTAATTAAAAAGTTGTTAACAAAACAAAAAATGACAAAACAGACAATTTGTTTTGTTATTAACAAAACAAATTTCTGAAATAAACTTTTATTTTTTTATTTTTTGATCCATTTACATTTGAAAAATAAATATTTTGTTTGTATCACACATTATCGTACACGTGCAGACAGGAGAGGCTTTGCCCTTCCCCCTGCCCTTTGAAAAAAAAACTTTACTTGCTCTTACCCAACTAGCAAGCTTACGTGATACTGATGTGATTATGAAGTGATTTTGATGACTACGACGTTAAGTAACATAAATGCCCATATAGCACAAGACGTTCTTAAGATTATCCTAACAATATCAAAGACGGCTCAGGACATTTACAGGACATTTTAAGATATCATTATAAATGTATTTTATGAAAATTTACTATGCATACCCAGATAACCAAATCTGTCGAAACAGATTTTGCCAAATGCTTGTTCCAAATTTTGTTAGCAGAAAGACATCAAATACGATGCAGAGTTTGTTTTATCTGGCAATGTTGCAAAATTGCTAGCAAAAATATATCCAAGCTTGTTGACAAAACATAACAGCAAATTGCTGGCAAAAACCGAGCAAAGCTTGTACATAATTTGAGATCAAATTGACGCCAAATATAAAGCAAAATCTGCGCAACATGACTTGATAGTAAAATACTCAGCAAGACTTGCAGTTCAGTCAAACTATATAGTATTTAAAAGACCATTTAATTATATCTTGACTTAATTCTAAATTATATATACACATTATCTATAATCCATAATATACATAAAATTACTTTTACATTTGAGTATTTAACCTATTTCCAATAATTAAATATTAAGATGACAATAAAATATTTTTTTAGCAAACTAACTATTAGAAAACCTATACGAGCGATGCTAGATGTACGCGCATTTTATATGTATGTATATATTTGTAAAGAATTATTGACATATATCTNAAATTTATTTCTACAAATTATATATATATATATACATATATATTGTGACGTTTTTTCGCGGTGGTAACGTAATTCTCGCGCCGCTTCCCCGCAAACGGAGTTTATTTCACAAGACTCGGGTGAGCGTCTGCGAGAAGGCAACGTCGAATCACGGGCAGGATAGAAAAGATGATCCGGAACGAGCGCCGCCGGGCCGAGTCGACGAATACTTTGTTGTAATTTTGGACGCCAGACGCGTAATCGCGTCAAAAATCAGCGTCACTCAACACAACGGGTCGACTAGCTCTTTTAGGAACAGAGAGAGGCTGGGCTGAATAAAAATTCGGAAGGCAGGCTGTCCCTTGACCTCGCGATATGTAGCTCAGATGAAGGAAGGAGAATTAGAGTTAACCAGTACGAATTAAGAATTAATTAACAATTTATTACGCGGGTAGAAATGCAAAATAGAATTAAAGCAAAATAATATTTAAAAAATGATATAAACAGTAATAGAAAAAGAAAAAGATGTGATACTATATAACATAAAAGCGATTATATAACAGAAATAATATAAAAGAAATAATATAAAAGAAATAATATAAAAGAAATAAGAGGCAGAGTAAGCTAAGGCCGTATAATAGAAAATAATACAAACGAAAAGATACGGAACCGACGACGGGTTACGACAATTAACAGACCGAATCACGCGAGTTAACGAGACAAATTATTTAATCGTAACGAGACCGCGAAAGTACTGAACGAGAGACTTTACTCACGGCTTCCAGCTGAAAGATAACAAACGCAGGCACGAGAATACAGCAATCGTAGGGCGCAAAGCTAGATGCAGGCTACGCAGCTAGAGGGTGCAAGCCAATGTACGTGACAAACAATACGCCGGAATAAAATAGCGGGCAGCCGCCTTTTCACAAGCCGTAGATCAACACGGACTTACTTGTTTCGCCGATGATCGCAATTTGGTCGAACGGCTCACCTTGCCACGCAGCTTTCGCCGGGTTCATGTCTCTAGGTCCACAGATAACGTCGAGCCGAGTTCTTAGTCTACGCGCATGTACTTGAAAGAAATTACTCGCAATACAGAACGAAGTAGGTGCGACGTCGGGGCTTGCTTTTACTTTTCAATTATTACAGAACAAGTAGTGACGAGCTCTGTCTCGGCGCTAGAAAGATCGGCGGTACGATACGTTACTTAATCGCGAATAATCCTGGACAAATTATACACTCGAAATGCGACACGCATTCACTGTACGCTCGCGACTTGGTCGGCGATAATTGTTCCGAAAATTCACCATCCAAAACTACCGTTAATTCGCACGTTAGCTCAATACGATATCTCCTCCCGATCAACACTGCTTCCGACTCGCACGCACCTTACTCCAGCCGATCGCGCGAGAAAATCAGATTTCGTTAGGATGATTTATTACCGCGGCAGCTGATTGCCGTCGGTAGACGAAAGTCGACGGTACGCGGGCGGTACGTTACGATAATCACGGCACACGCACAACGACTATGATCACTAGACAAAAAAAGGAAAAAGAAACAGACGGAAACAAATAAACTACTTGGCGAATAGACTACTTGGCGTCGTATCGCCACTCCATGGCTTGACGATTATTCGCGAAATTATGAAAAACATGCACCTAACCTACAAAATACTGCCACGAAGTCCCGTGAAGCCCGATTCTGGCCGCTGTCGAAAAATCGTGAACACGGCCAAGGATACGTCTTTGCCGTCACAAACAAGACGCGAAATACAGATGACCAGCCTCGACACGAGGCCTGTGCGACGCGGATTCGTGGCTAACAGGAATGAAACGGGCACCTCACCGTCGTCCGTTGTTCTCCGGCATGCTCCTGTCTCCTCCGTCCGGAATGATTCTCTAAGCGCTCCTTGACTCCGTCGGGGTCACCCTCTCGACTCGAATCGCTTCGCCTCGAATACCAAAACCACGGCACGGCAGACTTGTCGAGCGGCACGAAAGATACGCGTACGCACGGGAGCCCGAAAAGATACGTGTGTATCGCACAGCTGTTCGCGACCAAGAGCACGAAGATTTCATTTGATAAGCGGTCGATACCCTGGGCAGCGCTGAGGTCGCGTGGGGTAGGTCGCGGGGCCAGTCAGGCCGCAGGATTCGTAGCGCGACTCACAAGCTTGCTCGCAGGCGGCAGGATCAGCGGGCCGCGAAATTCAAACGCTCGCAGTGTCTATTATTCTATGATACAGCAGCATAAGCAAAAGTAGCGGGCAGCGGAGCGGGATAGCAATCCGTGAGATGCAGCAACGATACAAGCAGCGGGTTCTTGAAACCATGCAGCAGGATGGCTCGAACACAGCACATCTCGGCGTAGACCGGCTCGTCGATGGTTCGTTCCTCCGTTCCGCCCGTTTTGCTAGACTAACTCGTTGGTCGTCGTGTTCTCCTAGAAAGCGCCGACGTTCCGCTGTGGTCTCTGCATGCAGTCACCTACCCTTGCTCTCAGCGTGACCTTGAGGCGAGACTTCGTGTCTGCGTTCCTTTCTCTCTCTCTCGTTCGGGTACCGCATGATGTCCTTGGCGAAAAGTCCCACGATGTTCTTAGAACGGTGAGGCGCCGAAATTACATACAAGCAAAAAAATAAAAATAAAACGCTATTCTACGCGGACGCATGCAAGCCCTGGAGGATCTTGGCGCTCATTTTTCAGCTCGTTTTCCCGGGCTCCCGTGAAATCTTTTACCTTTTGTGACGGTGAAAGAGCGGCGCGAATATCACGTCACAATATATACAATCTTCATACATAATATATATAAAATTATGTTTACATTTGAATATTAAAGTAACAATAATTATATGAATATTAAAATAACATCTATGTGAAATATTTTAATATTTATACTTTTTACAACAATTATAATTGTCTGTACAATATTTAATTTTAAATACTTTTACAATATTTCTATATTATCAAAAAATATAACTTATATTATGCATGTACGCGTTATTTATCGTTTATTAGTACATAATTGAATTTTCCTAAACAGATATGAAAAGCGATTAAGTATTATGGCCAAACTGCATTCTTTTAGTAGAATCAATTAAAATTTCACTAATTGATTCAGTAATAATATCACTGATTTGCAGTGAAAAAAATGCCTCTCTTAAAGTTAGGTGTCAGTAACAAATTAGTTTTACTAGGAAACAGTTAAAAATTCGCTGATTTACTTAGTAACAAATAGTTTTATTTAGAATCAGTAAGAATATCACTGAATGCCATTAACATATTAGTTTTAAAGTAATTGATTATGAAATAGAATAGGAGTGTAGTAAGCTTCAATAAATTCTTATAAAAACAGGAAATGTATAATGGCCATTTGAAGCAAAAACACTGGTGATACCGTGTGTATGATAGAGACATTACTTTATTCAAGCAGGTAACATATAGAACGTTTTCGGTCTTAGATTAGGCCTTTATCAATATATATCTACAAAATACAATTTGATTTAGATTCATAAAATTTATAAATTAACAACTTACAGAACAATACAGATAGAAATTATCACATGATTACGCACATAAATATGATGTTCTTGAATTAAAACTTATACAAGTCACATGATTACAATATAGAAATATTAAAGTAACTGAGAACAGACAGCAGTGTACAGCGGTTTAAATATAAGTCAAAGCCGTTATCAACGCTCAAGCGACTATTAATGTGTATTATCAACAATTGGTAAGTATGATTTATCAAGATTTTCAGTGTCGCTATGTAGGTTAAGTCCATGGCTTTGGCTTCGTATATATAGAGTTTCTGATATCAAGCGTTTAATATAAGATTTTTCATTATCTAAAATTTTTACATTATTCCAATCAAAATCATGAGAGCATTGAATCCTGTGATCTGTAATAACCGATCCTTGAGGAGAATTTCTTCTAATATGATTTTTATGTTCAATAATTCTTAGATGTATCATTCTTTTAGTCTATCCCACGTATGAAGCATCACAGTCTAGGCAATTAATTTTATACACAAAGGAAGGTCGACTGGATATTGGAAGAGGATCCTTTAAAACTTTAATAAATCTGGACAATTTGTCAATACTATAAAAGACGAAGTGAGTGTTAGTCTTTTTTGGAAAAATATTAACAAATTTGTTTGANAAGTTATTAATATAAGGCATCACAAACCAACGGTTAGAAATTTCATTTAAAGAACCATTCGACAAGAATCTTTTTATGTCATTATTTTTTAAAAAATTGTATTTCAGTCTTTGTTTAAAAATGTCAAAAATAAAGTCATATGGATAATTATTATTAATTAAAATGTTGAAAATTAAGTTGAAGTTCTTAGAATGAAATTGTGGGTGAGATAAAAAGAAGGCTCTGTCGATAAGACTAATGACAGTGCCTCTTTTTTGGCAGATAGGATGGCTGAAGAAGAAATTCAAATATTTGCCTGAGAATGTTGGTTTGTGGTACCAGTCGTGAATCAGTCTATTGTTATTTTTTATAATTGTAATGTCGAGAAAATTAAGTCTATCTGAACCAATCTCCATGGTGAATTGCAGACGAGGATGATATGAATTATAAATCTCTAAAACAAACTGATGTGATGGAACCATAAGGGCTATGTCATCTACATATCTAACATGTAGAGGTGGAATAAAAGATAGAGAACTAATGGTAAACGATTCTAGATCCTGCATGACTATATCTGCTAGGATCGGGGAGAGAGGAGATCCCATAGGAGCGCCAAAGGTCTGTTTGTATATTTTACTATTAAAAAAAAAAAAAGTTGAGTTAAAAACAAAATTGATGGCTGTAAAGAATTCTTCTTTGGTTAGAGTAGTGTTGAGCTTAATCAATTGCCATTGTCTCTATCATACACACGTTATCACCAGTGTTTTTGCTTCAAATGGCCATTATACATTTCTTGATTGTGAAAGTTTCAATGGCTAAATTGATAGAGTGCCCGCTTGGTAATTAAAGGGTTCCAGGTTCCAGATTCGAATCCAGTCGCGATGATTTCTGACACAATGGATTTTTTCTACAAGGTAATACTAAGACAACATAGAGAACAACCAAGAAAACTTATTCAAGAACATAAATAAAGAATCTGAGTCATTTTTTTATATTATAAATGTCATTTTGCTATCAAATCCTGTTGTGCAGATCTTGCTTCATATTTGGCGTCAATTTGGTCTCAAGTTATGTTGTCAAGCTTTGCTCGATTTTTGATAGCAATTTGCTGTTACTTTTTGTCGACAAGCTTTGGCAACAAAATCTGAGTCTAATGCGGACACAGTTGATGCCAATTTGCTGAGTGTTTTTTCTTAAAATTGCTGACAATGTGCTGGCAAATTGCGAACAAATTGTTTACTGGGTACATGATTACTTTTAATTATATAGAAAATTTAATGTAATTTAGAATTTTTATGTAGTATAAAAAATATAAATGTCCTCTGGATAACTACTGGATGTCTAAAGGATACCTACTTTGGCTATTATCTATATTAGATGGTGATTTTTCAAAGGACATTCTATCGTTCTCTGGACGTTTTTTAAACATAAACGATCGAGATCTGTTAAACTTTATTATATATTTATTTGACAGATTTTATATCATTTTTTAAAAATAATTTTATTGCTTTTCTGTTGTGACGTGACGCCTTTCTGGCGCCAGTCACGTGTTTGATTAATTGATAATTTTCATAAAGAGTCGGAGAGTCGTGTTCTCTCGGGATACATTCTGTAAAGAGAGAGCGATTTTCGTCTTTATTTGAAAAAACTGACAAAAGACAAATACGCTATCATTAACTCCTGGACATACAATCGCTTCATAGAAGCCAGAAAAAATTATCAGCAAGTGACGACAAAAAATTTGCAACAATGGGCGTTGAGCGTTGCAAGTCAATTCAACGATTTGAATTTTAAAGCATCTGATTGGTGGGTCAAAAAATTTAAGGTAAATATGCATTTTAGATCACACATCTCCGATTTTGATGTGCTTCAAATATGTTGTAGGGCAGGTCATACCGAGTAATTATGTGAAAAAATTTTGTGGGAGACGGCCTTGGTTTAGCAGATATGGCAGTTCAAAGTTTCGGAATAATATTAGTATTTTTGTTCTTTTCGTTCGCGTTTGAAGCGCGTAGGCAGGGGGCTGTGCCCCCCCTCCCCCCCCAAAACC
>NW_018020891.1:111750-126292 GCF_002006095.1 Pseudomyrmex gracilis | reverse complement strand
TAACTGTTCGTAATAACAGCTTGTAATATCTAGAATAAAGCATTAAAATTCTGAAACTTCAAATTGCCATATCTCCTAAACTAAGGCCGTCCCCCACAAAATTTTTCCACACAATCACTCAGTATGGCCTGCCCTACAACATATCTGAAGCGCAAAGAAATCGGTGATGTGTGACCTAAAATGCATAATTACCAAATTTAAAAAGGAGCACAGGATTAGACAAAGAAAAATTACAAAATACGTATCCGCAAAAGAAACAAACACAATAGACAAAATATTAGCTGCAGCAGATATCTTTCGAACACAGATAAAAGTATTAATTCCTAATTTTTACAAGGATTTCATTATCAACACAGACCAAACAGGTAAATAATAATTTCTTTACAATATGACATATAATACATTTTAACTTTACTTAAAATAATATATTTAAAAAATAATCAATAATATATTTAAATCTGTGTAATCAATATGATTGTATGTTGCAGGATGTCAGTACCAATCAACGTATGACAGAACTCTGTCTCTGCAAGGGACGAAAGCAATTTTTGTACAAAAAAAGAGTATTAATAAGATAAGTCATACGTACACAGCACAATATGCAATTACTATGTCTGGCAAATTATTACCATATGTATTCATATGTTTACAAGAAGCGACAGGTGTGTTCGGGCCAAAAGTACAACAAACTGTTGGTAAATATGTTAAAATGTATACAAATGTTGTAGTGATATGCTCAAAATCCGGAAAACTTACAACACAGTTATATACACAATTTTTAAAAACAGTAATATCACAGTACGTAAAAAAAAAGAAATTTCTTTTATTGATAGATTCGTGGGGCAGACAAACAAATCCTGCATTATATGATGAAATTTTTGTACACGATGACAATACAAGTACATGTAGCATTAAAGTTGTTCCACCAAAATGCACACCGTTGTGTCAACCGTGTGATGTCTATTTTTATAGACAAATAAAAACCTTTATCAAGCGTTTGCAAAACTGTACAACCTTAATAGAACAACAACGCGAAATATTATCTTGCGAGGATTGTATCAAAATTCACTCTCTTATACATTATCAATTGTCCGCTCCAAGTCTTACAAATATGTCAAAATATGCGTGGTTCGCGTCCAAATTAACAGATGAAAGAGAAGTCTTCATGAATGTAAATAAAGTTTGTTTTCCATTAGATATTTTAAAAACTTGTGAATGTAAAAATGCAACGTTTGTACGATGCGCACATTGTCGACAAAATTATTGTTTTCATTGTTTCTATGATAAATTTCATCCAGCAACATGTAATGTGCCTTCTTGCAGTTAAATAAAACACGTTTCACATTTATTCGTATCACTGATTTTTCTGATATTATTATAAATTATAAACACAATAAAAAATTTATTAATTATATTTATTTTGAATAATAATAGCATTATATTATAAAAATTAATATTAAAAAAAAAAAAAAATCATCGAGACTCTAACCAGCAGCGTTTTTATCGCTACTACTAGTCTAGCGCGCTAACGCTGCGCCACGCGCTTCGATAAAACGCTCTCTTTTATATCTACTTATATTGCTCGAAAATTTTTAATTGCAATTTTCTCGCAAACGGTTGAGTAGTGCGTTTATCCTGTAACACTTGGCATAGTGACCTATCGATACAAAAAGTTTCAGTGAAATCGATTGGTCACACATCGTGCCCTCTCCTTGTGAGATGGAGATGAACCCGCTCGCAAACCATATAACGAGACAGGAGGATCAAGATTGTAAGATCTCTCAGTCGTAGGAGTTCCCGGTCACTTCTGAATTTTGTAACGGCGCCAAGCTGGTAAGGAAGATCGCGACATCGTATCTGCGGCCCGACGCGCGATCGCGGCCTAATAGGTCGATAACGCGCCGCGAGGGGTCGAGGTTGCGACCCGCAGCGCCGAACAGCTGATATCCTTGCGCGAGATCGATTTCCGATTCACTGTTCTGTAAGCCGTGATCCTGAGAGGACACATCGTACGCGATCAAAATTTCGTGTGTAAAGTGCGACCATCCCGACCAATTTCTGCAGCCAGGATCCGGCGAGGAGAGTGATCGAGCGCGTAACTGGTGAGACGAATGTCACCCTCATTGTAAAGCCGCCAATTCAATATTCTCGCGTATTTAGTGTCACGCGTTGCGACTCCCGCCAACGCGTGATCAAAGGTAGTTCGATTCACATTCCGCGTTCTGCTCTCTCTAGCGGTATTCGAGCAGTCAATTTGTTCTTGTATATATTTTTTGTTTATCTCGTTGCCTTTTTTGTATGTTTGTGTCACTTGTTGAAGTTCCGTTCCGACCGCGGAATTAATTGTTACCTTCGCGTTAAATTGGCGTTCCGACACGTTACGATTCACAAGATTGTACCGCGGAGAATATCGCGAGGCCATATCGCGAAATAAAGTTGTTATTCTTTAGTTAACCCGCTGGTTCGCTCTTTTTCCCTAATGTATCCCGTACACGAACCCCGTCTCTCCGTTACAAAAATTTATCTGCACTAGCCGATGCACTTTTCGCAGCCGTCACGTCCTGCGATTACTGAGAAAAATTAGTCGAGGAATTCGGTGATACGTCCCGGCGTATCTGGCGCCCAACTTGTGTAGATTTTGCGTTATTTTTGAGATTTCTTGAGACGTGACTTTTGTGCCGTTTAAAAGAATTAACAAACATCCTAAAAATAACGGTCACACTGTATAAGAAAATTTTACCATACTAGTACATTACTGGCATAAAATTACTGATGATATTTGTGCCGAGGATAGCCAGTAATATTTTTCTGTAAAAGACGTCGTTTACATTCCAGAGAGAGTATTGTATTTTTTCATTTACTTCTTTAAATATCGTCAAAATTTCGAATGTAGAGTTTATTTATGTTTCTGAAATAGAGGATAATTTAATAATTAAAAAAATAGTTAAAATTACATACATAATCTCACAAAAGTAGCCTATTTTCTTTCCATACTTCTCAGTAACTTCTGTCTGAACGGGCGCGTGAGCCGTTCATGTCTGTACAAGCACCAGCCAGAATAAAAATTTTTTTGGAATTCGGCGTGTAAAGCCACGCCTGGCGCCCAACTATCGCATTTGGTTAGTAAAATCTAGTTTTTTTTTAAACAAACGTGCCGAAGGTGTGCGGCACCTTCGCTACAAGATCCGAGAGCGAAGTGTCCGTCACAATATTGAATTTCAGTATGACATCAATAAAACGATTAAATGACGTTCTAACAACAAACTTGGATTAAATTCAACCGTTAATTATAATAATATGTTTATTAATAACATTTGTTTTTTTTTTAATAATATTATATCTTTAAATACATTGTTTATAGGTAAGTGTAACCATTTATTTATAAGTAAGTAGCCACGTACAAGTTGATAAATTGATTACCTTTTATGTATTAAATTTTTTTGTGATTAAAAATAACATAATATATAATAAATATATATTCTGTTACGTCCTGGGAACTCCACAGACCCCTTTTTCTTGCAACTCGACGCGCCAACGCATAACAAACCCTTTTTGTAAATAATAAAAAGCAATAGATAATTCGAACGGATCTCCAATCGTTTGGAAACTTAGACTCCAAACGATAGGAGAGCAAACGGAAATCATATCGGCGCCCGAAAAGATAAACTGCGCTTGGTAATAACCCGAAATTTTACGATAACAAGCAAGAAAAATTTATTATTTAAACACTCTGAGCAGCTTTCCAAACAAACCCGGATATCTCCGGGCCAAGAAGAATACCACTTATAAAATTTAGAGCAGCCAGAGCAAAAAGAACTCCGACGCCATGAATAATCTACTAAAATTTTATTATAAACAAATAACAAAGGGTCTATGTGGCATGACCAAAAACTAAAACTTTCCCTTTTCCTTCTCCGAAAAATCGGACGAGCCGACCGAAGCGAGAAATCGTCACCGATTGGCGATCTCACGAAGGTTACCCGACCACTAACTAACAAATAGGAACTGGCGAAGCTCGACTAAGTTTTCCAATTGAGAGAGTCCTCGCTTACTCAAAATTGTATATAAGGCAGGACTTTCAGAACCGGAATCAGTTAAGAGCCGCTAATCTTAAGAGTCAGAAGTGTCGTGGTACAAAGGATTTGAAAAGTAAAGTTCGGTGAAGTGAGTGCCAAAGCCGGGACACCGAAGCCGCACTGGTTTTCAACGCTCCATTCCCGAGTGCCTGCAGTCAACCTGACACCGCCGCCGCTCAAGCAAGTAGTAAGTGCTTTTAAGAAACCAATTGTTCATTGAGGTTCCACGAATTAAAAATAAAAATTGAGAAAAAGAAAGAAAAACGATAAAGTCTCGCACGAATCAGACACAGCAGCCGCAGTACTGAACTGTCTAAGATAGCCTCTTATCTCCTTCCTTAATCAGAGAAGACATCCGCGGTTTTGAATCGCTCTGGATGACTTTTGATAGACATCCGCGGTTTTGAATCGCTCTGGATGACTTCTGATAGACATCCGCGGTTTTGAATCGCTTTGGATAACCTCTCACCTCTTTCCTAAATCACGGAAACAAACAAAGCCCGCTATCTCCGAATATCAGTCGTAGAACCATGACACATTCAAATTTATTCCTATCATTAAATCTATCGGAACCTAAGAAATGAAACAAAACCGAATTTGTCAACTGACATAAGGAAATACATTTCTAAGATGATCCAAGTTGCGTAAACATGGGTTAAGAGGATGCTGAACCGTCCTGTTTTATCATAAAAATAGTACAATGTCTGAATACTGATTTTTGTCAAATGTACTGCACAAATGAGAAAATGGTTCTCCACAATAAAACAAAACAGTGTAACAAGTCCCGCCAGATAATAAATGTTTATGAAACGGAAAAATTTTTTTTTAAGAAAATTGACTACCTTACATTATCAAGTATGTCTAGAGATTTAACAGTTTATATGTCACAAAACACATTTTGGCCCGCTAGATAGAACCTGTAAGAATATTACAAAAGTATTAAAAAACACTGAACGCTTGCAGGAAGAGAAAGTATTGAGCCTGTAAATTGTAGACACAAAGGTTATTTTTCTTGTCAAAACACTGCACGAAGCACTACGTAGTTCCCAAACTTTGCACCAGAAAAGAAAGACATACGTCTATCATTGTCTTTTTCATGTCATCTATCCTTGTTTTTGTTTGACTCGATCCCGAGAGATGGCGCCAGTTACCCGACAGCGTAGCTGTTAAGTAGCATTTGTGGCAGACTTTCTTCGTCAGTTCAGCATCCTCTTAAAGAGGCTGGCTGCACTAAACAACTCGCATTCCCCTTCTCTCTCACACTTGCTTATAAATTATATCTTATATATTTTATATATCTTATATATCTCACCTAGCTTATAAATTACTTTGTACAAAACGATTAGGCGCTCTGTCATTGTATTAGTTTCAAGTTGAGATGGGCACTTTTAATTTGAAATAAAGATAAGAAAAATGACAAATACGTACTTCAAATAAGATAATAAATAAGTTTATTTGAAAATAAAGATGTATACAAATAAATCCAAAGATATTATTTGACAAATAACTTATTTCCAAATAATTTCGGTATTTCAAATAATAATGTAAAATAACAAATAATTTTTTTCTTGATTTTTGATCAATAATAACAAATTACTTCGTTTTTTTATATTTATTATAATAAATTGTTGGCTCTTAATACGACACGATATTCAAACATTTCATCTGATAATGGACTTCCAGAATTATTTATAATGATAGGGAAGGAAAAAAATCGTTCAACTGAGCCTGATGATGGAAGAGGAGTATTATAACGCAAAAATACTTTTTGTACTGTTAAGTGGTTTTTTAACACATTTATATCTCTTCGTTTATCATTGAAATATTTTAAAACTGCTAATTCCGCTTGAGAATGTATGACATTTCTGTTGGATGATATATAGTCACCTTCTTTGTCAGACCCAAAATTAAATTCGTCATCTTCTTCAATCTCTATTTCTTGTCTACAAGGAATGTTTTCTGCAACATGCTCCTGAGCAACTGCTTCTATAAATGCATTACGTAATAGGTGTCTCTTTGTTTCATTTATTACATTTAGCCATCTTGCTTTAAAGCGTGGATGAGAAAAAGTAGCAATGACAGCATTAAATGATTCAGGTTCAAAATTAAGTAAATAAGCAAACCGTTTTTCTAAACTTGATATTATAGTTTCGAGAAATAGCTTGCAGAATCTCCATTTGCGTAATTGGAGTATTTCAGTTTTTCTTTTTACTTGTAGGAGACAAGGTATTACATATCCGTAGTACATATTATTTTCTCTTTGCAAACGATCAAGTGTTACGGCAAGGGGAGTCATACACATCACATACTCTTCTAAGTATGAAAAGTCCCTTTCAGTGAACTTTATATGTAATCTTAACTTTTTACATAATTCAGGTATTTTTACTTAAACTGATAAAATCTTACTTAAAGCATCGAACATAGAATTCCATCTTGTTATATCTGGTCTAGATAGGGTACAATCAAGAATCTTTATCATTTTTTCCGCTGTTTTGGGATAAGAGGCTGTTTTCCACAATGTGCTACATTTTTTTATAACTTCTTCATGAATTTCTTTCAACCGATTCGATTGTTCTATACATTTTGTAATATCTTCCGTTGCTATGAGACTTAGTGTATGTGAGCAGCAGCGATAATGAAGAGGCAGAAATCGTTCAATATCATTGTCTAAGAAACATTCGAAAACAAAATCGTTTTGTATTTCCAGTCCATTATCATTAAATAATTGCAAATCGAATGTTTTGAAAGCTTTTACGAAATTCGATCCGTTATCTGTGACAGTTGCACATATTTTTTCTTTATTTAAACTATAACTTGCATTTATTTCTTCAAGAAGTTCAGCTATTCGATCATGAATGTGTACCCATAAAGCGACGGCATGCCAAAGCAACCGATTTTCGTTCAAATGTCTCCGCATCTATCCAATGAGCAGTTACGCCGAAAAATCGTCTACTCTTCAATGACCACACATCTGCTGTAGTACAAATATATTGTACCTTCAAGAAATGTTCTCTTATCTTCGTAACATTAGTTTCATACATGCTAATCTACACAGTGTTTGACGACTTAAATGTTGAAGTTTTTCCTTACTATTTTTTAATATTAAATTATCAAAAATAGTACGAAAATATGGATTATCGACAGTACTGAGTGGAGTAAAGGAATAAATAATATAATTAATTATATTTTCTTCAAATTGTGACTGCATACGTTCTTTATTATTGATCCTCCTCTTTCCTGTTCTATTATGATTTTTAACTGAATCTTTATTACTGTACAAAAAATTACTTTCTTCCATTTTTGATGCCTTATATTTCTGAAAATTTTCTAATTCTTCATTTCCATGTTTTCTTTTTAAATGTGGTCTAAAAATTATAAGTAAAGTACTTTAGTAGCTTTGCCCAATTCCACCTGTTTCACTCCGATATTTGTTTTGTTTTGTTTTATCACTAAAACGCGAAATTAATCGAAGGAGATAAGAAAAATAATCTACTTTTTCTTATTTTTGCATGTTACAAGAGGTATACTTCTTATAAGATCCTTTTTTTTCTCTTTAGAAAATAACGAAAAGTACGTTTTGCGAGCTTCTCCGACTGAATTCTCATTTTACTGATAAAAGCGTTTTAAACGAATACTAGAGTGAAATATCCAAAATTGAAAGAAGTCACTAAAGTAAACATTTACCTGAAATTTGAAGTAGACGCAAATGTACTCTTGATTTCAGTATCTTTTGGTACACACTTTTGACACTTTGCTGTGACCGTACCATGTATTTCCGATTTTTCCGGAATAATTTTAAAAAATGTCCCATCTAAAATAGGTTTGAGCTATTGAGCAAACGCTCAATGCTATTTTCGTCAGTTCTATTTTGTTCTGCGATGTAACTTCATTTCTCTTTTCAACAGATTTATTTTGCGGATCGTCAATGTCATCGTCAAGTACACTATTATTTTCGGTAATATAAACCATCTCAATCCATCCACCATCTCAAATATCGGAAACGCACTATCCTATTTATATTGTCGACAGTCAAACAGAAACTAATTGTGAGTGAAGTCAAGACGAAGTCAAATACGATACGGAATACTTATAACTAAACTGTCATCAAAATATAAACACTGCCGACAACAGAATATATTATAGAAGTCTGTAGTCCTCAAATGAAATAATTTACAAATCTTATAATTTCAATTATGTAATAATATAATTATTATATAATTTTAAAATGTAATAATACACAATTATTATATAATTGAAATAAATTACATAAGTTATTATTATAATAAAATAATATTATAACTTACAATAATGAATAAATTTACTACAAACCCCTATTATTTTTTGTTTTTTATTTTGCATTATTATTTGAAATATCAAAATCATTTGGAAAATAAATCACGAAAAGATAATTTATTTGTAAAATATATTTTGGACAAAATATAACATTATTTCAAATAAACTAATAAGCAAAATATCAAATAAAATAAAAATTTTATTTGAATAATTATTTAACTAATATTTTAGTTCGATAACGCCCATCTCTTGAAACTTTCAACACACCTGTCTGTTAGTAATTTGCTAAGATTTCGATTTGTTTTTTTTAATAAATATAACTACTTTATAATGTGTGGAATCAAACTAAAGAGTTATTCTTTGTTATCCTTTTCTCCGTACTACTCACTCTTACTTCCTCGTTAAAATCGCTAGGTCCCGTCCTTGGTAAATGAGACTTGCATCTCAGATCTAAAAAGGGACCAACGAGCGAGTGTTTGCTAGACAGAGTAAGATCGGCGTACGCCGTTGACCTGTCGACGAATATAAACAAACTCTCTCGACTCTCTCACAGCGGGACTTCCGTGTCCACTGTAAAGAGAGATATAGAAAACGACGCGTTTATTGTTGCGTTTTACCATAGCCCGACCGTATCCATAGGCCAGGACGTAACAATTCAATGATAACTAAAGTTTATTGTAGTAATCTAAATTTTATAATAAGAACAATTATTATTAAATATTTCTTATTATTAAATTGTTACGTCCTGAGCCTATGATTACGGTCGGGCATTAGCGGTAGTACGCAACAGACGCACTGACACATTCAAGCGAACGTGAAGTCTATCCCGGCACACTGACACAAAGAAGGAAGTCAGGAATGCGCGGGTCGAGCGAGACAGTTCGGCAACGCAGACAGGCCAACGGGGTTACCCGATTTTTCTCTGTCTAACGTATTCTCACTCGTCGATTCCTTTTTAGGTCTAAGACGCAAGTCTCAATTACCAAGGACGGAACCACGCGATTTAACGAGGAATGAACGGGTTGTTAATTGAGTGTAGTTTACTAGTAGTAGTTTGTTAGTTAGACGAGATCCATAAGAGTTGAATTAATCAAAGCCGGATTTGTTACGAAGTATTATCATAATTGTTTATTTAAGTAGATTGTTAAAACAATAATAATAACTGAAGGAAAACATAAGTAGACTCCGCATGAATTTGCTTTAAATTGGCACGTACAGTTCAGGTGCGACGATTCGTGTTCTATAACGATTATTATTAAAGAGATCTCCGCGTATTGTTACAAGCGGCGGAATGTTTTGTTGTAGTGACATCGAGATTATTGAGCTAGATTAAAGTTAATAGAGAATCTTAAGTTCGGAGTGCGTTTACGAGAAATCATTTCTTTGGAAAATATACTGACGTTAACTACGGGTCGTCGGTCGGATCCGTCTTCGCAAGAGATCGCAAAATGAAAAGGGACTATTGTTCGGAAGATTCTATTTTAACATAGGCGCTATTCTTTTGACTATGTGTGAGTAGCAAATCGAGATAATCAATTAAAAGTAGATCACTATTATGGAATTATTGATTGGATAAATGTTCATGATTGTTATTACGGTACTCGGAATCATTACATTACGTTGTGTGTCGAGAATTAAAAATGGTTGTAAGATTTGATGATCTTGACTGCTGCTCATATCGAAATGCAAAAGGTGTATGTGTCTGTATTAGTGAGACTTACAATGTACTCGGTGATATATTTTGGTGATAGCGATGCTGGAAATTGGCAAGGTTGCTCGGTGATTGGTCGTAGTTGTTTCGCTTGGATTTATGCTTCTCGCGGATGATCGCAAGGGGAGTCGGCGGCACCCTCAGCAGGTTCGACGAATGAGAAGTTTGCGAAATTTCTTTGATTCAAACTGACTGACCGATTGATTGTTAATCACTGACTCTATCGCGAGAAGTTACTCTCTGAAGATCGAACTGTGTTGGAAAACTGCGTACTGATTAATGAATGCTTGATCGAACATCCAAGGCTTTTATACATGCGGGTTGATTTCCCCTTCTCTATTGTCTTTTCTCGAAATTTTGACCTCTCGTTCGTTGATCGCCGGGGCACAGACCTTTTCCTCTTTCGTTCGATTCTCCGGATCGATAGGATCATTGTTTAGATCTCGCTTATCGGTACGTGCCCTATCTTGTTTATGTCTGCGAGTTGCAACTCTAGTCCCTTGATTTTCGATTTCCTTTCCAGAGTCGCGAGAGCCGCTGTGTCATGCCCAAAATTTCCGAGCGCGTAGCTTGCGTACAGATAATCTTTGTTCATCACATTCCCTTCTGAGAGGCGATAACCTTTGCTCATCGATACCGGTTAGATTTTGTTTATAATATGACGTCCGGCTAGGTTTGTTTATAATATAGCATCCGCTTCGGAATTGTCTATCTTATCTCGGCTGGCTCTCGTTTCTCTTTTCAGGAATTCGTTACAAGGATTATTTCTTAGAATTATCGTTAGACTTAATAATTATATTCTGTTGCAAAATGAAAGAGCCCGTGGAGTCCAGGACGTAACAAAATAATAAATAAAATGTGTAGAATAGTTTGAGAATAAGTAAAGAAAAATAATTACATTATAGTAAAGAACAAGTGGTCTAGCGGACTGAGTGCAGGAGCTGCAAATATGAAGATCTCGAGTTCAAATTCCACTACTAGCTTAGGGTTTTTTCGGGACCGGTATTTTTCATTGAGTAAATCAGTTAATCGACAAACTAAATAAGGTTTTTAAAAATTAATTCAAGTGAAGTTCCAAATAAATTTTCCTTCTATAAAGCGTTGTTTTTTTAATATATCACCGTAATATTACTGTGATGCATTTTGGCGGTCATTTTAATGATGCAGTAATAGTACGTACTATTACTGTGTGGGATCTTGATACTATTGTTTTTTATGTGTTGTATTTTATTTTCCTTTTAAATTTACAATAACGTCTTTACATGTCATTTTGGTGAGTCTTTTTTGATTATATTTAGGTCTACTTGACGTAATATAATGACGTCATTATCACGTGAGCTTGCTAACTGGATAATAATAGTATAGTGAGACAAGTTGGGGTTTTTCGGATGAGGTGCAAAGGAACGGGTGAAGTCCTTCCTCTGCACAAGAGGGGGGCCAGACCGCCCTGCTTATCAGTGTTTTCAGTTTTATAACGTCTACAGCATGCTGTAGCGATAGAAGGGATGCGCACAAAGCAGCGAGTAAATGCTTGCTGATGTTGTGCACATCCCCTCCACTTGCTCCTACATGCTACAAGCGTCTCAAAACTGGTATTTCTGCTGCCTACATGTTTACAACACGAACAAAGTAAATAGTAAATACATACGCAGAGATGCCAGATCGTACAGGACAGCATCGAGAGTATCGAAGCGGAGTATCTACTTCCTCGAAGCTCTCGTACGCATACAAGCGAGAACAGTATACGGACGCTGTTTTCGCTAGCTGAAGCTACAGTTTCTAACACTGGCCAAGTGAACAGACATAATTTATACCACTTGTTATATAAAAAAACAATCCTCACTGGCAGCGAACTGTTCTGTAATACCAGTAATTATTAAATGTGTGGTGTGGGATTGTTAAACATCATGTGATTGGACTATTTTTCTCCACACATCACATTGTCAGCCCCGCTGTCCCATTTAAGTTAAAAAAAAATTTAAATTAATATAGATAATATATTATTGACAGCTCACAAGAATTCGCTCTACCCACAAGCTAACAGACGCGAGGGGCAAGGGGAATCGTCCGTCCGCTCCACCCAATCTTCTCTACTAGGTAGGTTCTGTTGAGGCTGTGGGAATATGCCCACAAGCGAGAACGCGTCCGTGAGCTCACACGATTCTCGCTTGTGAGCATATTCCCACAGCCTCAACAGAACCTACCTAGTAGAGGAGATTGGGTGGAGCGGACGGACTATTCCCCTTGCTCCTCGCGTCTGTTAGCTTGTGGGTAGAGCAAATTCTTGTGAGCTGTCAATAGTACATATGCATAATATACATATGTAATTTATCATTTTTTTCTTGATTTAAAGTATTTTTCTTGTAAATAAGTAATTAAATAAAAATAAACTTATTTTTGACACATTTTGACATTAGACTTATTTATTTCGATAAAATACACAATCCTTACTTTTATGTTTAGGCGTCAATAATTATTGATTTTTATGTGTATTACATGGACAAATTCATCATAGTTTTAATTTTTGATGGACTTTTTAATACTGATAAATCTGAGTTGTTTTTCTTATGCACAAGACATATTTTTTCTTCGTATACTTTCTAGCAATACCTATGTAAAAAAATGCAGAGCGTTCATGTCATTGCTGGCATTTAAAAAAATTGTACCCGAACATCTGATGTTAGCTTGTTATTGCCATTTTATTTTTTTTTTATTTCAACGAGCTTAAAACATATAATTTTATTAGTACATATAGTTAAGGAGCAGCCGCGCCAAGTTTTTTTGCATTAAATATTGTTTATATTATAAAAAACTTTTTCTTTTGTTACATTTTTATGTTCTAGTAATAAATATAATCTTATCAAAGTACATAGTTATGTACTTAAAATTAGTTATTAATAATCACACGGACAAAAAGTTAAGGCGTAGTCTTACTATAGATACAATTATGTTGTTGTATATTGTTTTTCAACAATAAAATAGGTTTTTAGAGAAAGAATATTTTGTAATATATATAACGGAAAAAAGTTAAGGCATAGACTTACTTTTGATACAAATATGTTATTGTAAACTATATTTTTATTCAATATTGTTTTCTATTGTATATTGTTTTTCAATATAATAAGGTACAAAAGTTTACTTGGTGCTACTTTTCGATATCACTTCTTTTGGAAAACAGGTTTTTAGAGAAAGAATGTTTTATAGTATATAATATTTTGTGTATAATATTATGTAAACCAGGGTTTATATAGAGAAACACCTTTTTGTATTTTGTAAAAACATTTTAAAGAAAAAAGGTTTTGTAATAAAACAGAATGTTTTGTAGTATATAATGTAGAACAAGTTTTATAAAAAAAAAATTGTTTGTAATATTAAATCAATTTTTAAGTTATTACTTTAAATTAAATACAATACTTGTTGTGTGCGTGTACTTGACGCCTGTTCTTACCTTTTTTTTGAAAAGGTAAGTTTT
Source organism: Pseudomyrmex gracilis (assembly GCF_002006095.1). NCBI lineage: Eukaryota > Metazoa > Arthropoda > Insecta > Hymenoptera > Formicidae > Pseudomyrmex > Pseudomyrmex gracilis. The sequence continues at coordinate 112,740 of NW_018020891.1, read as the reverse complement.
TCGAGATATCACACATTTTTATAGTATTATTTAATTTTGAAAAACAAGTTTTATAAAGAAAAATGTTTTTGTAGTATTAAATCAATTTGTACTTTATTAATTTTTAATTTTTTACTTTATTAAGTTAAAGTATATGAGTTATTAATTTTTAATTTATTAAGTTTTAATGTTTTACGTCATAAAGTTAAAGTATATAATTTGTAGTTAGTAACTTTAACTTTATGACGTAAAACATTAAAACTTATTAAAAGTATATAATTTGTAGTTATTTTGTGCCAAGTTTCAAAACAGATAATTAAAAAAAGGTATATCGGGAATGTTGCCGGTGCGAGAAAAATTTTTTTATTTGTTTTCTGACTTAATTTTTTATCATAAATTTGAAATATATAGTTTGTAGTTATGTTATGGCAAGTTTCACAACAGTTTGTTAAAAAAAGTTATATCGGAGATGTTGCCGGTGCGACACCACCACGCCGCAATGGACTGCTCCGCGCCTACCGCGTTTGGAGGTATTGCCGGAGTTTGATTGTTATACTTATATGTACAGTAGGGAGCACCATATCGTGCGGCTCCAGGGGAAATATTTTTCGGGAATTTCTCCTTTAAATGTTCTATACTATCGCGCGCCGTTCTTCTTTGGTCTCCGCCAACGGTCCGAGATCGAAGGAGAAGAGCGCGCAGTAATAGGAGCAACTAAAGAAGAAGATGCGGCCCCTGGAGCCGCATAATATGGTGCTCCCCACTGTACATATAATATTATTATATACAGGGTGTCCCAGAATTGCCGTACAATCTCTCGTAGGCAGGTAGAAGAAGTAAAACTGAGTCAAAAAGTCCTGAACCATTTTTTTCTATTATTTATAATAAAAGAGTAATTATTGAATAAATCAGGCCAATCAGCGCAGACCTTTAGCCAGGCGCACGTCAGTGAGCCGCGCGCCTGGTGTATGTGAGCGCTCACTGACGTGTGCCTGGCTAAAGGTCTGCGCT
>NW_018020891.1:89264-110335 GCF_002006095.1 Pseudomyrmex gracilis | reverse complement strand
GCTAAACAAATTTTGTAAATCTTTTCATTGTAGCAATAAAACATATTTAGAAAAACATATATAATTTGTCCGGATTTTGGCGCCGCACCCTGTATATATATATTTACTTCAGTTTCTCTTTCTCTCTCTCTCTCTCTTTGCTTCTGGTGATTAGAATACATTGACGTGTTATTGTGTTGCTCTGCGTTTAAGGATGTATTTCTGCCGCTTTCTGCCTTTCGGGGCTTTCTTTTTTAACAATTTGCCTGACTTTTTATCTGGTTTAACTTCACTTGTTTCTGTGAGTGCATTGTTTGGATTGGACGCTGGCCTTTCTTCTTTGTTTTGCTGCAGCTTTTTGTCAACGTGGATCTGTCAGACATTGATGGTGTCTTCTGGAAGCTTCTAATCTGCGCGTGTATCACTACTTGCATGTGACTGGAGGATCTGTGGATCGATAGTTCTGTGGACGCCTGATTCGTAGAATTGAATGCTAATGATTCTTGGTAATCTCGGCTGGTAAAACTGATTTCTACTATATAGGTTATGGGTGATGATGGTAGGGAAAATTCTTTTAATATGTATCAGAGTAATTGTAGAATAAGAATATCTAGCAGGTCAAATATAATTGATAAATTGCCACATGGCATTATTATGTCTGTTTCAAAAATTAATGCGCTCAGCGCATCAATAAATAAACATGGAGAAACGTTTACTAGGCTTATGCTATTGAGTAAAAACACTGTAGACAGAAAGACGCAAATTAAGTTTTTTAGAGTGTGTAAAAAGGCTTTCTTGGACGTCTCTTCTGTATTGGTCTATTTATTGAAGGAGAGATCTCCTGGCAAGACTATGGTCAGAGAAATAAAAAAAGTGGTTGAAGACGCGCTTAAAGGGAGTAGAGAGCGGGCCATGAATGTGACTGGATTGCGTGTTGTGGAGAGTGAGTCTGATGCAGCTGTGGTTTCTAAGCCTATTTCTTATGCATAGGCTGTTGGCTCGATTAAACCTAAAGTGTATGTTTCACATGAACCGACTGTTGAAGTGCAAGCTTCTACATCTTTTTTGGTAATGCTGCAGGAGAACAAATCAAGCAACTTTCCTATGTCGCAAGCAACGAGGGATGTTTTATATAGCGCCTTTAAGCCCGCTGATTGTGGACTCAGGATTAATAGCATTTCTTTTATGCGCAAGAATGGCATCCGAATTGATGCGGCTTCCCCTGATTTAAAGAGACTGAAGGAACATCAGGGATTGGCTAAAGCTGGTTTGAAGATAGTCGAAAATACTAAGACAAATCCAAGAATCATTGTCTATGGTGTTCCAGCAGGCATGTCGACGGAGGAGATTACAAAAGAAATATTTGCGCAGAATTTACAAGGTCTGAATAAAACTGGTGATACATTAAGAGTGGTCTATGTATATCCTACTAGAAATGATAAGCATATAACAAGTTGTGTCTTGGAGGTCACTCCTGCGGTGCGTAATTTAGTTTTGATTGAATTATTGATTAATTAATTTTTGTCTCGTAATTGCATCTACCTGCGTTATAATGACTGTAACTTTGCGGATCATGTAAGAGTGCTGCAGTGCTACAAGTGTCTTTTGGGCATTTGGTGAGAGCATGTAAGTCTGCACCATCTTGTGGACACTGCGGAAAGGAGCATGAAACGAATTGCACGAAGCGAGAGATGCCACAAGGTGTGGTAACTGCCTCCGTCAGACGGATAGCACAAGTGACTTGAGTCATAAAGCAACAGATGCTAAAAGGTGTTTCATTTTTTGCAAAAAAAAATAAACTACACATCGCCAACATCAATTATGGATAGAAAAGTTACACTTTTAAAGGATCTGCAAATCTGTCATGTAAATTGTCAGTCACTTTATGCGCATTTTGATGAATTCAGATACTTCTTCTGTAACTCAAATTATCATGCAATCTGTCTATCGGAAACTTGGCTCAAACCTGCAATTCCTGATCATATGATATGCTTACCTGGCTTTATATTATACAAACATGACAGAGTTAAGGTAAAGATAGAGGAGGTGTTGCCTTCTACATTCGTAGCTCAATTAGCGTTGTTATCCTGAAGACGTCTGAAGAGATTATTGCAATAACCCGGAATTCATAGTGGCTAAGATTTCTGTTAAAAATGCAGCCACGCTCCTGTTGGCTACGATTTATAGGCCACCTAATTGTGGTTTCTTTAATGAGTTTGGAAATATATTCTTAGATCTACAGACTAACTATAGACATTCTATCATCTTCGGTGACTTCAATTCGGACATGTCACTTGTCAGTTATAACAGTAGTCACCTGCTGCTGTTTGTTGAGTTCTGGCCAGTACTTGATTTCTTATCAAACTACGCATTACTTAAAGAACTTGAGCTCTTTTCTTGATTTGTGCATTGTAGATAACCCTGAAATGATTTCTAAATTTGGACAACATAGTGTACCTTTACTATCAGCTCATGATTTAATCTATATGCACTACAAAATTAAAGTAGAATGTAGATGTTGTAGGGAAATATTATGTCGAGATTTTAGAAACTTTAGTAAAGCAAATTTTCTTTCAGATTTACAAGCTAAGGACTGGGAATACCTGATGAACTCAGAAGCTATAGATGAAAAAGTGCACATGTTAAATAATTACATCTTACAATGCCTGAATAATCATGCTCCTATACAGCATAGGATTTTCAAGAATTTCCCAGCACCTTGGCTGACTACTAATATTAAGGCCACAATGAAGAATAGAGATAAAATTCGTAGAAGATGGCGGAGAACGCAGAATATGGATTACTATGTTGACTATAAACGATCTCGAAATCACGTCCAAAACCTGGTTTGTACTGCTAAGGCTAGTTATTATCTACGCAAATTCAATATTATCTACGACTAAGGTCCTAACACGGTATGGAGTCACTAAACATCTCGGACTCATCAAGGTTAAGGATGCTGATAAATGTTTGGCGCATGCAGTTGAGAAGTTGAATGACTATTTTGCGAATACGGAAAATCTGTGTAATGATACATCGTTGGGTGATATAAATCTATCTCCAGAGGATGACTTTGATGACAGTAAATTTTATTGGACGTATATCACTCCAGCGTGAATAAGGAAGGCTACCTCCAGCATTAAAACTAATGCAACAGGAAATGATGAAGTCTTATTGCAAATAATTTGCTTAATTTTACTTTACATTTTACCAGTACTGGAGAACATTTTTAATTATTCACTGTCTCATGGTATATTTCCAAGGATGTGAAAAAGGCTATCATTTGTCCGATACCTAAAATTAGAACCCCGACTACTCTGTAACATTAGACCGATATCTATTCTTCCGGTCATGTCTAAGATCTTAGAACAAATCGTATGTAATCAGTTACATAATTACTTGGAAGAAAATAATCTCCTCGCAGACAATGTCTAATTGCGCAGACTTGACAAACAGAAACTGTTTCTTAAAACGCTACAAAAGGGAAACAAGTTTTGGTGCTGTCAAAACTGTTAGCGCATGAAGACCAAAAACGCTATAAATTGTTGGCAATATACATGAGACTATTGTGGTCGATAACAAATACATCTCTATCGATAAAATTGACGAAAAATAGACGTCGACAACAAGCAACTTTGTTTTTAGGAATACCGTAACCAAACCGCCCGCAAAACCATAGCAGCATCTGTTTACGACAGAAAGATAATTTCAATAGGGTTGATATGTTGAACGCATTGACGACAGATTGCTAGCAAACGCCAAGCACATCTGTTCGTGCATTCGTGTGAACTGCTTGCACGCAAGACTACAACACTATCTGTTTAACATCCACGCAATAGCGATTATCTGCGGTCGTATTTGTCACCCATGTTGATGACAAATTGTTAGCAGACATTAAACAGTTTTTGACTGGATGAACAGTTGCAACTGGTCATCAATTGGCAAATATGCAATAGCTTCCGATATGTTTACACGACAGATTGACAACAAACAGTAAGGCTTGTCAACCGTGCTGATAACAGATTGACTAAACATAATTTAATGCATTGCAGTTTCAAATTTCACCAGATGTATTATCAAATGCATTATTGATACACTATATTTTAAAGAGCAGTTTTTCTTATAAGCAGTCCTTTTCTTCTAAATCAGTAAGGAGATTTTTTATTCGGTTTTTTGTTGGAATAAACCAGTTACTTCATTTATTAAACAATGCAAATTCCATGGAGCTAATGTGTGCGCATGCGCTTCTTGTATTATATATGTCAACCAATGGCGTGTTGCTATGTGATATTCCTATCAACTGTATTACGTATGATAACGTTCTAGAACACTCTCTTATTATAAACGATATTTTTTCATTTGTGTGTGTCACGTGTTATGTAATTTCAACAAGTATATATCCCACAGAAACTTTCGTCATCTCGTATATTATATTGTGAAAATATGATTTTGCAGAATAAACTTATATTTTGAAGTATATCCAACATTTTTATTAAATAGTGATAAAATATAAATTAAGATATACTTAGCAAACAGTGCTGGAATTTCCACTCTGGAAGAAAAATGCAATTGTCACTCAAAAATCTGAATAAAAAAAGTATTTTCTAATGGATTTTTGGTCATCGAAAACGAATCTGTTAACAACAATATATTTAATAATAATACGAAAAATATTTATTGGTGCAGGTACATTGTACTGCAATATTTTTAGTAAAATAATAATTTATATAAATAATAAATAAAATGTGTGTAGGATAGCCTATGAGAATAAGTAGATAAAAATACTTATATGTTAATAAGGAACACAAGTGGTCTCGCGACTGAGTGCAGGGGGCTGCGAATGTGGAGGTCTCGAGTTCAAATCCCGCTATCATTATTAGGATATTTTCAGGTTTGGTCTCTTTTAATGGAGTTTATCGGTTGATCGGCGAGCTGAATCAGGCCTCCAGAAATTAATTCTAGTGAAATCTCGAATTAATTCCTCTCCGACAGGCGATATGCCATTGGTTTTCTTTTTTTTTTTTTTTTTTTTAGTAAGTAATTCCACTTCTAAATAGAATCCATTAGACAACAGATCTAGTCTGCGTTTGGTAGTAATCTGTTGACGTTTCTGACGACAGATCTGCTCTGTATTTGCTAATGTTCTGGTGACAGTTTTGATGACAAATATGCTCTGTATTTGGCGATATTTTGGCGCCAACAGACTGACCAAACCTGTTCTGGATTTAGTGCCTCACTTTGGCTTTGTTTTGCTAGTTGCAGATCTGTTATGATTCTGATCTTTTGACATATCTACATGTTGGACAAATTCAATCGTCAAACCATATCCTATTGAGTAGGCTATGGTCTTGGCATTAAAGTTTGCCGGCGATTTTTGACAAATCTACAACATCCCACGACCAAATTGTTTGCTGGGCTGTTTGATCCATGCTAATTTGCATACAGAAAAGGCCATTCATCTCAAACCGGTATTATTCGAGTACTTGACGATGTGAGACTGGCGACGAACAGAAGGAAGATTACTATTTTTGTTCTCTTTGATCTGTCTAAGGCCTTTGATAGAGGTGACCATTTTATTTTACTAAGAAAACAGAATAAAAAGTTTTCAACTTTGGTATTGCAATGGATAGGCTCGTATCTACATGGCAGGCACCATGCAACTAGAGATTCTGTGAACCGCTTTGTGTCTTTCTTTGCCTCGAGTTATGTGTACTACAGGGCTCTGTTCTTGGACCACTGCTTTTTGTTTTGTATATCTCGGACTTTCAAGAGGTTCTGTCTTACTGAAGTTACAGCTCTTATGCAGATGATTTATTGATCTAATTTCATTGTAAACCTCGTGCTCTACGTGATGGCATTACACATGTTATTGGGACCTTGAATAAGTTCTTGCTGTTTCCCAACAAATGGCGTTACCAGAACTACGTGCGTGTAGTTTAAGATGGTAACGCATCTATAAAGAAGTACTATAAGCAAACTTGAAATTAAGTGTATGTCATTTCGCCAAAATGTAAACAACTTTTTTTTCATAGTGTTAAACATGTCAAATTTTGTGCCAAAAAAAAGAATATTTTCGGAGAATTTTATTGCACTATTTTATTCAAAAAAATCTGCAGCTGAAGCACACAGACTTCTTGTTGAGAATTACGGCGACCATGCTCTGTCGGAAACAACATGCAAAGATTGGTTTAGACGCTTCAAAAATAATGATTTTGATGTTAAAGATAAAGAACGCTCTGGCGCACCAAAAAAGTTTGAAGACAAAAAATTGGAGGACACACACCTAAAGGTCGGCGCTGATTAACCTGATTTACTCAATAATTACTTCTTTACTATATGTAATAGAAAAAAATAGTTCAGGACTTTTTGACTCAGTTTTACTCCTTCTATCTGCCTACGAGAGATTGTACGGCAATTCTGAGATACTCTGTATATATATATATCGCACAAACATCTAGCGTAAGCTCTCATTGATCGGTTAAACGTCGCGTTGTTGATTTCAAAAATCTCAAGAGTCTCAACTCATTGTTTCTTTTATTATTTCTAGCGTACAATGTTACAATTCTTGTGCTCGACGATTTTATCGCAACTTATTTGCAACGTGTTCACTGTCTTGTCGCAGTTTGTCTAACAAAACCAGCAATCGATCTTATAAGGAGATTGATCGCGTCAAGTCAGCGGTTTGATTCGTCCTTGCGATGGTTGCGACGGTTTATCCGTGTTGCGTTGCATTGTGACAATAGCTGTGCCTATTCTATTCATTAACACTTCACTTCTCAATCAACACTTCTTTTAAAGGAAATGTTGCTTAAGATCTCGTTAACTAATTCAGATCAATTGAGCAATGGCGGTGACTTCCTTCAGTCGCTCAATGGTCCGATTTTTTTAAACTAATTAAATAATCAAAAAAGCAATTTTGAGAGAGAGAGAGAGAGAGAGAGTTCACAATATATCTCACCGTCAGATATAAAAATACTTACATAAAATGAGAGAGATTCTCCTTCTCAAAATTTAACTTTATCTTTATATAATCTTGGAAACCTTTGCTCACTTATAATATAACCAATACATCGATTTATCGAAACCTTAACTTTGCATTTTCCGTACTTTTCCGTATTTTTTATTATAATTGATTACTTTTGTCATAGTTTAGCGTTTCCGACTCCTTTAGAACTCTATATATTTTTCTAAATAAATCGCAATAATCGATTCTATACTAACCTGCAACAATTACGCATATCGTATCCAGCAAACAACTCCATTCCAATAATGGCGAAGAAATAATATAAAATTATCATGACCATTGCTGTTGAACACAATTGAGAAAATAAGATTACAAGAGTACCAAAAACGTCTCGGTAGCGTTTCTTGAACTTGAATAATCTCAGCGTTCTGAGAGGTCGGAATAAAACCAGAAATGTAGTCGACGGAAATAAAATAAGACCACACGCGGCAATAAGAGTCATTATTGAAGTCGCCAAATCGAAAAGATTCCATCCAGAATTCAGATAAGGTTTAATTCCAAGAGCTAATATTTTTGACAATGCTTCCAGAACAAAAACTAAAATCAAAAAAAGAAAAGTAAGATAATTAGCGCCAAATATTTAATCAAAATGACAAATTGTTGAATAAGAATCAAATGGAGCTCATAAGACCATGATTGAAGTTACATCTTAACATTCCTTTTAGTGTTTTTAAAAAATAGTATATAAAGGTTTCAAGTATTCTTGTTTACTCTTTCAAATGTAACTAACCTATTATCAAATAGTTTTAACGATATCAAGAGAAACAGTAGCGTCTCGACGCCAAATAAAAACATCTGTCAAAGGAGTGTCACTGTCAAGACGCTATCATATTTTATTCCGAGTGTTTACTCGATGAATCTTTGACAAAATATTTCAAAAATTGAAACACTAACAAAAAAATGTAACTTTACTTGTCTTAATAAATATCAATATGAGCTTTCAATTGTAAGAAGTGCAAATTTGATTGGTTCAGGCAAACCAAAGATCTAAAATATTACACCTCAAAATATAAGAATCATACAGATTCTTACACGTAACCGCACGCACACATTCAAAGCGCGAGCGTTATTTACGCTGCGTTTCACAGTCGCGTTTGTGTTCACAAGCGCTTTCAGATTAGATTAAGTTAGGTTAGGTTAGGTTAGGTTAGATTAGGTTTCTCCCTGGACTCGGAATTGCGGGCACAACGCGATGCCTTGGTGGACGGTGTTATAGATTGGGGGGACGAGACTACCCTCCGTTTGAAGGCACAGGTCGCCGAGAGGGAGCGTGACGACCTCCTCCAGGAAAGAGTCACAATCGCTGCGGAGCGCCAGGAGCTGGTTCAACAACTTGAGGCTCTGCGGATGGAGGTCAATGACCTGAAAGTGGAAAACGCCAACCTCCACATCAGCGTCATGAGGTTGGAGGCCGGGTTCGATCGGACGGCGGTCCCCTGTGAGACAGCGACGATCGCTGTACAGACGGACGTCGCCCCGACCCTGAAACAACAACCAGAGAAGGCGGAGGAGAGCGAGAGGAAAAAGCCGACGGTTTTGTCGGTGGAAGTGGTCCCGGCGGGGAGCAAATCCCTGTTGCCGGGGATCGTTCCTCCCCCCCACAAATCTCGAGAGGAGAAAGAGGGAGGCTCCGGGTCCGTCTGAAACAGGCGTCCCGGCAAAATTAGCCTGGGCTGAAGATCAGCCGGAGAAGGGCCTTGGCTGCCAGCTGCGGGAGCTTTCGCTCTGCGTTGCTTCCTTGCAACAGCAGATGGCGGCCATGATGACGGGGGGTCCCTCGTCCGAGCGGGTACTACCTCTTCGGGCGGGGAAGAAAGATCTTCCCCCGGCCCCACGGCGGCGCAGCCCTGTGAGGTCTGCCGATACAAAAGGTGAGGAAGAATTTCCGCCTTTTCAATGGGTGGAGGTGGTGCGCCGTGGCAAGCGTGGGAGGAAGACCCCGGCAGAAGGGACGACGCCTGTAGCCGTCCTTGAACCCTCTGCTGGTACTTCCAGGGAGCCTAGGCCCTCTGGTCGGACGGCGCCGGATCTGCCTCAGCGGCAGCAACGGCAACAGTTGCAGCGGCAGACGTTGCCGCAACAACAGCCGCGAGGGCAACAGCGGCAGACGTCGCAGCAACAGCCGCGAAATCAGCCGCCGAAAGTGAAACCCCCGAGGAGAAGGCCGCCCAGGACGGCGGCGGTTGCGGTGCGGTGTCTTCCCGGCCAGGACAGCGGCCGGGAGTCATACGCAGCCATTATACGGCTGGCGCGGGAGCGGTGTCCCTTACAGGTTTGGGCATAGGGGACATCCGTGTCCGCAAAGACATGGGGGGAGGCCTTCTCCTGAAGATACCAGGGGAAGGAGGAAACGAGAAGGCGGATCGCCTGGCTGAGGCCTTGTCACCGGTCCTCAAGGACAAGGCGGTGGTATCTCGTCCCATGCGTAGGGGCGAGGTACGACTGATGGGGCTTGATGCCTCCGTCAGTTCTGAGGACGTCGTGGCGGCGGTGACGACGGGCGAATTTGGTCCATGCCGGGAGGGCAATGTCGCGATGGGCCCAATCGTAGAGGGTCGCGACCGCATGGGGTCGGCATGGATGCGCTGCCCGGAAGGAGTAGCGGCGAGACTTGCCGCCGTGGGACGTCTCCGGGTTGGCTGGTCCAGCGCCCGGGTCGTCCTACTTGAGACGCGCCGGCTCCAGTGCTATAAATGCCTGGAGTTCGGCCATGTCCGGCAGTCATGCCGGAACGACGAAGACCGCTCTCGCACCTGTTTTCGGTGCGGTAGAGACGCGGATCACACGGCGCGCACCTGCACGGCTCCCGTGCGATGTGTGCTGTGTGACAGCAGGGGCCTGTCCACCGGTCACCGGATGGGAGGCCCATCCTGCCCTTCACGTTTGAAGGGCAGGAACGGGAGGAGAAACCCCCCGGAGCGGAGGACCGGGGTAGCTGCCGTGGCAGCTGAGATGGATGTGGACCGCAATGAAAATGCGTGATCTCATCCAGACCAACGCAAATCATTGCGGTCCGGCACAGGACATGCTAAGGCATGTCATGTGCGAACGACTGGTGGCTCTCGCAACGGTCGCGGAGCCATATTACATCGGGGAGGCTCCGGGCCGAGCGGTGGACCTCGACGGGTTGGCGGCGATATTGTGGTCGCCCCGCGAGAGTCGCTCGTTATGCGAGGTGGCTGCGCGGGGCCACGGTTTTGTGGCGGTGCGCTGGGGGGAGGTAGTGGTGTTTAGCTGCTACTTTCCCCCCAACGCAAGTAGGGCGGAGCTCCGCGAATCCCTTGATGCTCTCTCCGAGAGCATAGAGAGGGTGGGTGGGGAGTCCCACCTGGTGCTGGACGACTTCAACGCCTGGTCCACACGGTGGGGCTCCGCCTCCACGAATGTGCGGGGGAGGGAGGTCGAGGGATGGGCCGACAGTGCCGGATTGTCCCTGCTCAACCGGAGGACGGTGGCGACGTGCGTCCGGTCCCAAGGGTCCTCCGTTGTGGACCTGTCCTGGGCGTCGGCGGCTGCGGCCCCGCTGATCCGGCGGTGGAGGGTCCTCCAAGGGGTGGAGACCCTGTCGGATCACCGATACATCGGCATGTCCATGGTCGATGAGGAGGGGGGTGCCCGCTCGAGGTATGTCTTTCCTCGGTGGAAGCGGGACCCTTGGGACCTGGACATGTTCGAGGCGGTGGTCCGGGGATCAGCGTGGGTTGTCGCCGGGGACCGGGATGGGTCCTTGGCGGAGGAGGTTGAGTGGCTGGCCCGCGTGTGTGCGGACGCATGTAACGCGTCGATGGCCCGCGCGGGTCGGCCGGGACCTCGCAGGGCCGTGTACTGGTGGTCGGCGGAGATCGCTGATCTCAGGACACGGTGCATGGTCCTGCGCCGGCGATACACCCGGGCACGAGGGCGTCGTCAGTACGACCCGGATGCAGTAGAGGCCTTGCGTGTCCACCTGCGCGAGGCACAGCGCGCCCTCCGTCAGGCCATCATGACAGCAAAAGGGGCGGCGTGGAGGAACCTCACGGATACCCTAAATAGGGATCCGTGGAGTTTGGCATACCGGGTGGTGCTGGCGCGCCTGAGACCATCCGGCCCGGGGATTACGGAGCTGCTGTCGGTGGATGCGGTCCGGGAGTTGGTCCGGACTTTGTTTCCTCTCCGGGAGGAGGCCCGTCCGGGTCCACCGGGCCGCATACCGTGGCGAGAGGAGTTCGCCGTGGGGGCGGAGGAGTTCCGTGAGGCGTGCCGTCGTTTGCGGGGGCGGCGTACCGCCCCGGGGATGGACGGGGTTACGTCCGAGGCCCTGGAACGGGTGGCATCCTTGGCCCCGGAGGTGTTGCTGCGTTGTTATACGCGGTGCCTCCGGGAGGGGTGCTTCCCGCGGGCGTGGAAAGGGGCCAGGTTGGTCCCCAAGGCATCTCGCCCGGGAGCTGCCTCCTCGTCCTATAGGCCGACATGCCTCTTGGACGAGGTGGGCAAACTCTTTGAGCGGGTCTTGGCGACCCGCATCGAGGGGGTCGTGCGGAGGAACGGGGGCCTGTCGGACCGGCAGTTTGGGTTCCGACCGGCGCTCTCCACGTGTGACGCGGTTCTCCGTGTCCGGGAGATCGCCGGGGCCCACCTGGCTCGGATGAGGACGTGCGTTGCGGTTAGTCTGGATATCCGCAACGCGTTTAACTCCCTGTCCTGGGGTGGCGTCCGGGCGGCTTTGCGGGATTGGGGTCTTCCTACTTACCTGCGGGCCGTCCTGGACGACCACCTTTCGGACAGGTTTGTCTACTATCCCTGTCGGGACGGGGAGTTGAGGTCCCACGCTGTCACCTGCGGGGTGCCACAGGGCTCTGTTCTGGGGCCCCTGCTGTGGGACCTCACTTACGACGCGGTGTTGCGGATCCAGCTGCCGCCGCACGTGGACGTCGTATGCTACGCCGACGACACACTTGTGTTAGCGGCGGGCTGCGACGTCCGGGAGGCCAGGCTCCGAGCGACCCTTGCGGTGGCCGTAGTGTCGGAGTATATCTCCACACTCGGCCTCGCCCTGGCTGCCAATAAGACGGAGGTAGTTGTTTTCCGCCCTCCGGAAGGACGGCCCGGAGATCCGGTCAGAGTAGGGGTTGGGGAGGCCCAGGTTGTTTCGCGCACATCTATGCGCTACCTGGGCCTCCTCGTAGATCAGGAGTGGTCCTGGAAGGACCACTTTGAGTACGCGGCGGAGAAGGCCGGACGGATGGCGTCGGCACTGTCTCGCCTGCTGCCGAATGTTCGGGGCCCCGGGGAGGCCGCTAGGCGGTTGTATCTGGGCGTCGTGCATTCTGTTTTGATGTACGGCGCCCCGGTATGGTGGGAGGCGCTCTGTCGGGGCCGTCTTGGGGCTCCGTTCAGTCGGGTGCAGAGGGTGGTGGCTCAACGGGTGGCCCGGGCCTACCGTACTGTCGCGCTGGAGGCGGTGCGGGTAGTGGCCCGTGTTCCTCCGGCCGACCTGTTGGCTCGGCAATATGCCGAGATTTTCGCTAACATCCGCGAAGGTAGAGCCCGGAATGTTGAGCCCCCCCCCCGGATGGTGACGACGCCGTTCGTCGTCGAGCGCACCGACGGATGGTGCGCAGGTGGAAGGAGAGGGTGGTCGCCCCCTCTCGATATGGCATCAGGGTGCGGGAGGCCGTTGGCCCGGTGTTGGAGTCATGGGTGGGTCGGAGACATGGGGAGGTCTCCTACCATCTTACCCAGGTCCTCACCGGGCACGGATGCTTTGGGGACTACCTTTACCGTATAGGTAAGGTAGTTTCGCCAGCGTGTGCCCATTGTGGCGCCGCAGTGGATTCCGCTCAGCATACGCTGGCGGACTGTCCCGCTTGGGACCGGGCACGGGCCGCCCTAACATCATCGGCGGCGGGCGGGGATCTCTCCCTTCCGGCGCTTGTGCGCCGGATGTTGGGGGATCCCGTCGCATGGCGGGCCGTGGTGCATTTCTGTACCACGGTAATGACCGCCAAAGAAGAGGAAGAGCGTGCCCGGCAGGGGCAGCCCCGTGGAAGGCCGAGGAGAGGCGATTAGCCTCTCTTTATCACTCCTTTTCCAAGGGGTGAGTGTACTTGTCCTTGCCTCCGCCTTGACCGGAGCGGGAGCAGGAGTTCGCGCTTCTGGTTGGGCGGTGGGCAGAAAGGACAAAAGGCTGCAGGTGGAGGGAGCGGGGGCTCTTTTCCACCATTGCATGCAGCACAAGATATGGTGGTCAGGTAGCGTGGCTCCTCTCTGGCCATCAGGAAATCCTAAGAGGGTGGCGACACCTAGGCCGCCAACGCACTAGGAAGGGTTCCGAGAAGTATAGCCGCAAGGTTTTCCAGGGCCCTCCCTGGCAGTGCAGGAAGACCACCGGGGAGTTTTAGTTGGTATACCTCCCAATTTATTTTGGGAGGAGAGTCCAACATAACCCTGGCTTTTCCCCCGATGGGTCAGGGTATGCGTAATGCATTTCTCCCCGTTAAAAAAAAAAAAAAAAAAAAAGGTTTCTCCCTGGAGGGCCTTCTGAAGGCGCTGTGCTCCAGGGAGAGGGAAGAGTGGGAGGCCGTAGTCTCCTTTTGCTCCACTGTAATGGAGCAGAAGGAGGCTGCCGAGAGAGAGCGGGAGATGCTCCCTGTGGCTCTCGGGAGACTCCGGGGGCGTGCGCGAGCGGGTGGAAGGCCGCCCGCTTCCCGCGCCCGCCCTCGGAGACGAAGCAACGCGTGACGATAGTTACCCTCCTTCCCTCCCACCCTCGTGGGGGGGAGAAGGAGGATGGCTCGGGAGGTGGCGGGTGTTGGGAGGAGCCGGCTCCTCTCGTTAGCCCGTCACCTCCCTCACCACACGGATGCGCCAGTGGCAGCGGCGCGGTGGAGGGAGATGCGGCGGCCGTTGGTCCCGGGGTGGTACCGTCCACCCCGGGGGGTGGTTAAGCCGCCGCAGGGCCGTGACGAGTCGGAGTGGGGGCTCCGGCTTGTCCTGCATGCAGCCCGAGAAGGGGCGGCACTGCAGAGTGTGTCCTACAGTGCCGCCGAGTAGCGAGTAAGTCCCGCCTTTATGGCGGGGGGGAGGGGAACTCACAAAGTTCTCCTCCCACAGACTCTGTAAGTCCCAGGAAGGAATCCGCGAGAATATCGACAAGACGATCCCGGATCCCTTCCTGTCATGGACCGAGAGGACACACCGCTGGGGTTTTAGTGGGTATACCTCTTCCCACTTGCGGGTGGAGAGAGGGATTCCCACATAACCCCCACTTCTCCCCCCAAAGGGAGGGGTATCCATAAAGGATTTCCCCAGCGTAAAAAAAAAAAAAAAAAAAAAAAGGTTAAATTAGGTTGGCTTTTAAAGCCACCAAGCTCATGAGCCATCCTCACCTCCACGTGGTGAGAGCTGGTAACACCGGTGTACCCCTCCGATAGCCAACAGGGCTCTGGTCTCGGGCAGGAGTGTCTGAATCGTTCGTTGGGCATTTCTGGGCTTCGGATAGAAAACCCGATTTCCGTTACGGGCACAAAAGTCACGGTTTGAAAACCGTCAGGAGAACGGCGGCTAGTAGACCGGGAGTAGAGATACTCTAAAGCCACAGAGTACCGGGCGGAGGTCGTTCTCTGTTCTTGAAGGAGCCACGCGGGGCGAGATTAGCTCGCCCGCCTAGGAATAACGGGATCCTCTTAGAAGAGCTGGCTAGAGGAAAGAGGATCTGTCAGTGAGTAGCTCCGGGATCCCTGAGTCTGAAGGACCAGCTACGCCCTATCGGAGGGGGAGAGGGCAAAGGCGGGGTGACCTTCTGGGCAAAGAACGGGCAGATTCTCTTAGAACGGTCATCTTCCCTTCTAGATAGCTTTGCCTCTACAATGAGAGGCCCGCGTAGGAGTGCAGGGATACCGTTTACCTGCACTAAGACGCGTTACCCGGGAATATTGTCTCCTGCGGAAAGAAACGCTATCAGACCAATGCATCTATGCAAACTGGTGTGCGCATGCGGAAGAACCGACGTTCTCCATATGGCGATCATAGTAGGATGGGCAAGCGGGGGATGCATGGCGGATGGACTGCGGATCCGTTGGGATTATCCGGAGTTTGGATATCTATGCATCTCACCAACAGGGGTCTGTTTTCTCCCTCGTATAAAAACTCGAAGGCAGGGACTGTGGGGGTAGGGATTGTGGATAGGCGCGGGTTTTCACTCGTCGATAGCTCTGATGCCACACACCGGCCAACAGGCGTTTGCCTTCCCCTAGTGAAAAACTCGAAGGCATAGAACGGGTAGGTGGCGATGGATTGACATTGCCCCTATTTATGGGGTCCCGATGTCACACATCGGCCAGTAGGGGTCTGCTTCCCCTCAGCTAAAAACTCGGAGGTAAAGACACGAGTAGGGGGAGATGGTTAGATGCCGATCTTTTCACTTAAACATGTAGGGATAACCGAATGCTACACATCTCCCAGGGGTCGAACCTTGCCCTGGAAAACGCGAAAGTCGCGATTGGGTCGGTCTCTCCCTGCTAACAAACAATAGGAGGCCCTAGAGAGACGGTCGCGATTAGAACTTGAGAGAGATATAAGACTTAAACGCGAAAGACGGGGGAACGTTGTTGCGGGATCCTACCGGTTTTTAGAGAGCCCTTCAGTAACGTTTCCTCAGTAAGCAAGGGTCTGCCTTTTCCTTCATATAAAAACTTAGATACGGATAGGGGAGGTGGATAGATGCAAATATCCCGACACATGGAACTCCGATATCACACACCGGCCAACAGAGGTGCGCACCTCCCTCTAGTTTAAAACTCGGAGATGAGACATAGGTAGGAGAAAGTGGATAGACGCTTGTCTTCCTACCCGAACATGCAGGGATAACAAGATGCCACACATTCTCCAACAAGAAAAGGGTCTGCTTCTTCCTGTATAAAAACTCGGAAGCAGGGACATGGGTAGAGGTCACGAGAACCGGAAAAATCGGTCTTGAAGGGTATTGTAACCACGACAGGGATCCGTCTCACTCTGTATAAACAATCGAAAAACGGCCGGAGACATCTTGCAGCATGGCGAAATGTTTCCGAACTTCTAGCGTGGCTTCACTGGTGGTTTAGGCTTGCTTACCTTCGTGTTGTTGCCGGTTCCCAGTCGCGCCGGTGGTTTGGTGGAGCCATCGGAGGCGCCCGGGATCGTTGGCCCTCTTTTACTTCGCCAAGGAGTGAAAGTCTTGCCGTGTGTCGGGGACATCGCGTAAGAGGAGCAAGGTACTGTCGGGGGCACGTGTTGGGTGACGCACGGGACATTGGCGGTCTGGCCATCAATACAGGCGTCCGCTGAGTGAGAGCACTGCATTGCTTCACTATAAACTACCGTGATGCAGCACGCGTGCGCTTATTCCTGGAAACGTGTTCCGGGGATTGAGGTAGTGTATGTTAGAGTCTCCTCTCGGCGTAGAAAAATAGAGGGAGACATCGAGATAGAGGCTACTCTCTACAAATGGAGATGAGGCCTGTACAACTTTTTTTCCCCCGAGAAGAAGGCCGCCAAGTTAGTCCTCCTGCGGAAAGGAGGACGGCGCCGCGTTTAAATTGCTCGCGTGTATGTAAGTAAAATGTATTATAAGTTTCTGAGCAATTATTAAATTTAACCATTATTTCTATTATATAAAGTTACTTTAAAAAATAGTTATATAAAAAAATTTTTTATTTAATACATAAATAAAAAGCATTTTGTTATATAAACTATTTTTCTGTAATTTTATATAATAGAAGTAACGGTTAAATTTAATTGCTCAGAAACTTATTCCCAAATAACTTAGTCCAATAAAAAAATGTGTCTTGCTTCAACTGCCTCTCATCTTGAATTTTAAAATCTTTGGAGCTATTTGTTTTTTCTTTAAATTATTAGTCCAATAAATTGTAACATTTTTATTTATACCAACATAGTTTTTATTATTGTAATGATAATCACATTTTTTCTAGTTTTTAAGTGTATTTTTGTGTGTACAGTGTTGTGCTGAAATGTGTGTGTAACAGAGCAAGTGTGGTGGTATATGGTGCAGTGTATATATTGTGACGTGGTATTCGCACCGCTCTTTCCTCGTCACAAAAATTAAAGATTTTCGCGGGAGCCCGGGAAAACGAGCTGAAAAATGAGCGCCAAGATCCTCCAAGGTTTGCATGCGTCCGCTTAGAATAGCGTTTTATTTTTCATTTTTCTCTTGTATGTAATTTCGGTATCTCACCGTCCTGAGGACATCGTGGGACTTTTCGCCAAGGACATCATGCGGTGCTCGAACGAAAAAGAAAGAGAGGAGCGGAAACGCGAAGTCTCGCCTCACGCTGAGAGCTAGGGTAGGTGAATGCAGGCAGAGGCCCCAGCGGAACATCGACGCTTTCTAGGAAAACACGACGACCAGCAAGTTAGTCTAGCAAAACGGGTGGAACGGCGGAACGAACCATCGACGAGCCGGCCTACGCCGAGATGCGCGGTGTTCCAACAATCCTGCTGCATGGTTTCAAGAACCCGCTGCTTATATCGTTGCTGCATCTCACGAATTGCCATCTCGGCCCGCTGCCTTCTACTTTTGCTTATGCTACTGTATCATAGCATAATAGATCCTGCGAGCGTTTGAATTTCGCGGCCCGCTGATCCAGCCGCCTGCAAGTGAGCTTGCGAGCCGCGCTACGAATCCTGCGGCCTGATTGACCCACGCGACCTCAGTGCTGCCCGGGATATCGACCGCTTATCGAACGAAATCTTCGTGCTCTTGGTCGCGATCAGCTGTGCCGCACACACAGGTATCTCTCGGGCTCCCGTGCGTACAAGTAACTTCCGTGCCGCTCGACAAGTCTGCCGTGCCGCGATCTTTGTATTCGGGGTGTAGTAATTCAAGTCGTGAGGGTGACCCCGACTGAGAAAGCGAGCTCTTAGAGTGTTATTCCGGACGGAGGAGACAGGAGCATGCCGGAGACTAACGGACAACGGTGAGATGCCCGTTTCCTTACTGTTAGCCACGAATCCGCGTCGCACAGGCCTCGTGTCGAGGCTGGTCGTTTGTATTTCGCGTCTTGTTTACGACGACAAGGACGTGTCCTTGGACGTATTCACGATTTTTCGACAGCGGCCAGAATCGGGCTTCACGAGGCTTCGTGGCAGTAGTTCGTAGGTTAAGTGCATGATTTTCGTAATTTCGCGAATAATCGGCAAGCCCTGGAGTGGCGATACAACGCCAAGTAGCCTGTTCGCGTTGTTTGTTTTTGTCTGTTTCTTTTTTTTTGGTTAAGTGATCGTACTCATTGTGCGTGTGTACCGTGATTATCGTAACGTACCGCTTGCGTACCGTCGGCTATCGTCTACCAACGGCGATCAGCTGACGCTGTAACAAATCATCATAACAAAATCGGATTTTCTCGCGCGATAGGCTGGAGTGAGGTGCGTGCAAGTCGGAAGCAGCGTCGATCGGGAGGAAATATCGTACCGAGCTAACGTGCGAATTAACGGCAATTTCGGGTGATGAATTTCCGGGACAATTATCGCCGACAAATTCGCAAACGTACAGTGAATGCGTGTCGCGTTTTAGTGTGTATAATTTGTCCGGGAATATTCGCGGTCAAGTAACGTATCGTAACGCCGATCTTCCTAGCGCCGAGACAGAGCGCGTTGTTACTCGTTCTGTGATAATCGAAAAGTAAAATCAAGACCCGACATCGCACCCGCTTCGCTCCGTATTGCGAGTATTCTTTCTTTGGGTGCATGAACATTGACTAAGAACTCGGCTCAAAATTATCTGCGGGCCTAGGGACACATAATCGGCGAAAGCTGCTTGGCGAGGTGATCCGTACGACCAAATTGCGATCATCAGCAAAATAAGTAAGTCCGCGTTGATTTACGGCTTGTAAAAAGGCTGCTGCACGCTAATTTATTCCGGCGTATTGTTTGTCACGTACATTGGCTTGCACCCTCTGGCCTGCTTAGCCAGCATCTAGCTTTGCGCCCTACGATTGCTGTATTCTCGTGCCTGCGCTTGTTATCTTTCAGCTCAAAGCACTTAGTAAAGTCGTCCGTTCAGTACTTGCGCGGTATTGTTGCAATTACATAATTTGTCTCGTGAATTAGCGTGATTCGGTCTGTTAACTGTCGTAACCCGTTGTTGGTTCTGTATCTTTTCTTTTACATTATTTTATATTATACGGTCCTAGCTTATTCCTTCTCTTATTTCTTTTATCTTATTTTGTATCACACTTGCTTTTCTACTATTCTTTGCATTATTTCTTTTATATTATTTTGTATTAATTCTATCTTGTATTTCTGTCCGTGAAATACATTGTTAATTACTTATTACTTCATACTGGTTAACTCTGATTTTCCCTTTTTCATGTGAGCTTCATATCGCGAGCAGTGTGCCCAGTTTTGACTCTCTTACAGCACGCTGCAGCAAGTGGAGAAGATACGCACACAGGCGAACAGCCGTGTACGTGTGCGCTCGACGCTTCGGCTGTTTCAGGCGGTAGAAGAGAACAGAGATGTTTACTGTCTCTTTTTTTCGACATAGCTGTAGCGTACGCGGCTAGCGCGAGCGGCTAAGCCTCGCGCTAGCAGCTGTTTATCATGTTTCGCCGTTTGTTCTCGTTCTTGCGCTTATTTACTTACAGAAACATTTTGATTAAATAAAACAATAGTAACACCATAAAAGAATAATTAGAACAATGAAACATATGAGGAGCATAAATAAAAAGTGAAGAATATAAATCCACTCTTGGCTAATATGTACGTCTTTTTATTTTGTTACTATACTTTTTACTTTGCACTTGCAATCACATATAATATACATTTTAAAAAAAAGTATTCTTGCAATAAAAATTTTATTGTATTTAAGTTTTAGAAATGAACTACGTACACATTGTAGCTCAACGAAAACCGCGAGAAGGTGGTGGTTTCTTCCGTCAAAAACAATGTAAACCATTTGGTTAGGTTCTTTGTTCTATATTGTAATAACTGTTTATATATACGTTTTTTAGCATAAAAAATAATAATAATTGAAATAATTCTACATGTTAGAGTATAAAACAATGTTTCAATAAAAATATAAATAAATACAAATATATAAAAATTAATACACTATTTACAAACCCACTGTTGTGTATTTCCAAAAAGAATATAGATAGAACAGAACAGGTAAAAGCGTAGGTAGAAAGGATAGAAGTAGAAAAGATAGATGGAATAAGAAGATAGAAAAGAAGAAGAAATAGATAAGGAAAAAACAAATAGAATAGATAAAAAAATTGAAAAAATNTCCCGGACAGCACAAACTTTCAAGTGACATCTTAAAAACATTCGAAGTGCGTCCTATGTATGTTATCTTAAAACATTAAGTAGTATAACAAATTTAAGTTATATAACTGTAACGACAGTTGCTCCTTATTTATATAAATCATTCCAGTATTAAAAATAAAGTAAACTGAGGTTTTACGAGAACAACATATAATCGATTAATGGTACCATTATCTTGTAAGTTTGCTAAATGTTAATCAGTTTAGAAAAACTAAATGTAACAATAAAACATCCCACATTTCTACGTAGTACTGCCAATTGTATATAAGTATATTGACATACAAATCGTCTACAAATTTAATATTGATGTAATGATTGTTGCTTCANGTCAAAACAATGATAAACAAATTGATGATTATAATTTGGCATGAATGTGTGTTGTGTTCACACTATTCTTGCTGTTTAATTTACTTGATTTCATGTAGTTTCTGAAGTCAAATAATGATGAGACATAAATATCTATTTCAAAAAGAGAGTAAACTCTAAATTTTCTGTGATATCGTTTCTTCACGCACACAAAAGAATAAATAATTCTTGCTATTCAGTTCACTTGTCTTGACTGAATTCTTCTGCTAAAATCAGTAGTAAATAAAATGTTGGCGTCCATTTCAAAACGAGAGCGAAGACTACTTGTTTTCGACAAATTGTATCCTCAAATATGTAGAAGAGCACTGAAGTATTCTACTTAAGTCTTGCTATTCAGTTCACTTATTTTGACTGAATTCTTCTGCTAAATTCAATCGTAAATAAAATGTTAGCGTTCATTTCA
>NW_018020891.1:84846-87174 GCF_002006095.1 Pseudomyrmex gracilis | reverse complement strand
TAACAATAATTTTGTTAAATATATAATTAAGTATACTTTTCTTTTTTTTGTTTAAAACAAAAATACGCACATGTTGGCCAAGAGTGGATTTATATTCTTCACTTTTTATTTATGCTCCTCATATGTTTCATTTTTCTAATTATTTTTTTATAGTGGTAATATTGTTTTATTTAATCGAAATGTTTCTGTAAGTAAATAAGCGCAAGAACGAGTACAAACGGCGATACATGATAAACAGCTGCTAGCGCGAGGCTTAGCCGCTCGCGCTAGCCGCGTACGCTACAGCTATGTCGAAAAAAAGAGACAGTAAACATCTCTGTTCTCTTCTACCGCCCGAAGACGGCGAAGCGTCGAGCGCACACGTACACGGCTGCTCGCCTGTGTGCGTATCCTCTCCACTTGCTGCAGCGTGCTGTAAGAGAGTCAAAACTGGGTACACTGATCGCGAGGTTAAGGGACAGCCTGCATTACAGATTTTTAGAAAACCCAGCCCCTCTCCGTTCTAATAGAGCTAGTCGGCCCGTTGTATCGAGCGACGCAGATTTTGACGCGGTCACGCGTCTGGCGCCCTAAATTACACCAAAGTATTTGTCGATTCAATCCGGCGTGCTCGTTTTGGATCACCTTTTCTATCCTGCCCGTGATTCGACGTTGCCTTCTCGCGGACACTCACCCGAGTCTCGTGAAAGAAACTCCGTTTGCGAGGAAGTGGCGCGAGAATTACGTTACAACCGCGAAAAACGTCACAATATATAGTGTGGATGTTTTTGTATTTAAAACAACATTGTGAATATATTGTGTAAATGTGTGTGTACATTTTAAGTTACGTTAGTATATGTAAAGAGCATACATATATTTTTATTTGTATTATTTATTGCATATTTCTTATGGTATATTTTTTATGTCATTATATTTTTATTGTCTTTTGTGAGCGTATGCGTGTGTATGCATTTTAAATGGTGCTATCAGCATATATGCTATATATGCTATACAGGGTGTCCCGTAATGATTAGTAAACCTTGAAGGGGGTGATAGAGAGTGAAATTTTGAGCTAAAAGTTCCTTTTCTACTTTTGACTCAGACTATTATTTACCGAGATAATAACTATTAAAGTCCTCCAATGAGACGGCGCGCATACAAAGTACGCAGGGGCGTCGCGCGCCGTGCGACATTCTGCGCGTGTCCCGCTTACATTGCTCGTGGTAAAACTTCATTTTAAATCGTCAACTTAATTAATACATAAATAAATAAATACAAACAGTTAAATATCGACCGATTAATTAATTTATTTAAAAACATTATTGATGACATTGTCCGCAAGTAATGAAAACATAAATAATTGATATCAATCGTGTCTTTTTACATTTTTATCATTTGAAAAACTTGAATACATAAATAAGTAATTAATTATTATTAAAATTACCTATTTTAATCATTGGAAAAATAATAAAAACGTAAAGAAACACGTAAAATTATTGATACATTGTCCAAAAGTAATAAAGACATAAATAATTAATATCAATCGTGTCTTTTTACGTTTTTATCATTTGAAAAACTGAATACATAAATAATTAATTTATTATTATTTAAATTAACTACTTTAATTTAAGTAATTAATTTATTATATTATATTATTTTTTAAATTACCTACTTTAGTAATAAAAAAATAATAAAAACGTAAAGAAACACATGATTAACATCAATTCTTTATGTATTCATTAATTTCTCGGACAATGTCAATAAATAATTTTTCCAAATAAATTAATTAGTTAAGCCAATTCTGATTAGTTTTTGTTAATAAAAAAATTGCTTTGATAACTCTTTTGTTTCCTTAATCATCCTTCCCTAAAAAAATCTAAATAAAAAAATAAAAACAGTTGAATGAAGAAAAACAGAATTGGCTTAACTAATTAATTTATTTGAAAAAATTATTTATTGACATTGTCCGAGAAATTAATGAATACATAAATAATTGATGTTAATCATGTTTCTTTACGTTTTTATTATTTTTTCATTACTAAAGAAGGTAGTTTAAAAAATAATATAATATAATAAATTAATTACTTAAATTAAAGTAGTTAATTTAAATAATAATAAATTAATTACACAGCCACACAAAAAAAAAAATTTCTTTGGCCTGGGGATCAGACCAGGTTTATTATATGTTTTTGGGGTCGCTGAATCCGAATCCGAGGTCCATTAAACCCCATCGGGTCGGAGTTCCGCCATAACCTCAAAAAACACCATAATCTGAGCTCGAAACCCATATATAATCTTTTGATTCAAGCCACAAAAACCAATGCTATTGAAAACCCATGCTATTGAACC
>NW_018020891.1:57007-84730 GCF_002006095.1 Pseudomyrmex gracilis | reverse complement strand
ATTGGTGTTGAATGATCTTATAGAAGACTTAGGTTTACCAAAAGATGGGGTTATGGGGTTTATCTAATTGGTTTTTGTGTTTATGGCTTAAATCAAAAGATTATATGGGTTTCGAGCTCAGATTATGGTGTTTTTTGAGGTTATGGCGGAACCCCGACCCGATAGGGTTTAATGGACCTCGGATTCGGATTCAGCGACCCCAAAAACATATAATAAACATGGTCTGATCCCCAGGCCAAAGAAATTTTTTTTTTTGTGTGGCTGTGTAATTAATTTATTCAGTTTATCAAATGATAAAAACGTAAAAAGACACGATTGATATTAATTATTTATGTCTTTATTACTTTTGGACAATGTATCAATAATTTTACGTGTTTCTTTACGTTTTTATTATTTTTCCAATGATTAAAATAGGTAATTTTAATAATAATTAATTACTTATTTATGTATTCAAGTTTTTCAAATGATAAAAATGTAAAAAGACACGATTGATATCAATTATTTATGTTTTCATTACTTGCGGACAATGTCATCAATAATGTTTTTAAATAAATTAATTAATCGGTCGATATTTAACTGTTTGTATTTATTTATTTATGTATTAATTAAGTTGACGATTTAAAATGAAGTTTTACCACGAGCAATGTAAGCGGGACACGCGCAGAATGTCGCACGGCGCGCGACGCCCCTGCGTACTTTGTATGCGCGCCGTCTCATTGGAGGACTTTAATAGTTATTATCTCGGTAAATAATAGTCTGAGTCAAAAGTAGAAAAGGAACTTTTAGCTCAAAATTTCACTCTCTATCACCCCCTTCAAGGTTTACTAATCATTACGGGACACCCTGTATATACTATATATGCTGATAGCTTTGTTTAAAATGCACACACTCTACATAAAAATATATTATAATATTAATAATATAACAGAAAATATACAAGATTACAAATAACGATATATGCTTCTTACATATAATAACGTAACTCTAAATGTACACATTCATTCACACAATACATTTAAAAAGTTTTCTTAAATATAAAAACATTCGCACTGCATCATATATCGCCACACTTGCTTTTGCTCTTGCTTTAGCCAGCACGGCAGCATTCAAGAAATTCAGCGGACAGAAAAGCATCGTGTGCCGCTGGCTTTACACACATCTCAGCACAAAACTATACACATACACAAAAATACACTTAAAAACCAGAAAAAGAACTCATAAAATGTAGCGAAATGCCTCGAAACCCAGCAAAACTGTTGGAAACTGTTATGGCTAATATCAGGTAATGCACTTCTAGACAAGGAAGAAAAGAGGCAGAGAAAGAAATCGATTGTGCTGCCGCCTGGCACGAGGACCACCGAAGTAAAGCTCCGTCGCCACTAAAAGTAGCTGAGTTTGTTCCCCCTGCAGGCTGCCGGTTTGCTGACGGTAGACCCGGGAAAGTTATGCCACGACAATGCGCCAAGCCATAACCGCAGTAAACCCGTTGGAGCTCAGAATCACGACCTCCGACCGCAGAAGGCTGCGAACGGGGGCATTCTTCTCGAAGTGCAGGGTCCGAGTGAGTTCGAGAAGGCCGACGCTTTGGTGGCCAAGGTATCACCGATCTTCACAGGCACCACGGAAATCAGAATCACCCGGCCGATCAAGTTCGGGCAAGTCCGGGTGCGGAACATAACGTCCCACTTCGAACTTAAGAGCGTGAAACGTCCCTTGCTGAGGCGGGAACATGCAAAATAGAAGAAGTAAAAACCGGTAAAGTTCGCTACTTTTTGCGGGACTAGGTACCTAGTAAACCTGTCTCTTACTTGCTGCGGCAAAAAATAGTGCAAAAAAAAAAGATCCACGTGAGGTGGTTCACCCTCTCCGTGGAGGCAAATCCGATGCTACCGGTGCCTATAGACACGAGAGCGGTGCACTTGGACACCGTTCAATTAGACACGTTGCATTTGGACACGGAAGAAAATGCGCATCGTTCATTTAGATACCGTTCAATTGCGCACCGTTCATTTAACACGTTCGCGACAGCCCCTGATTAAATGAAGGGAGAATGTACCACCGGTGGTACAACCCGTCGCGAACGTGTTAAACACAGAAAGATGCGTGCCGTTTACTTTGACACCGTTCACTTGCGAACCGTTTGTATACAGAAAGATGCGCACCGTTCAATTAGACACTGTAATAATGCGCACCGTTCACTTAATTTGACACCGTTTATTTGCACACTGTGCGGAAGGACACCGCTTATCTCGTAACTGTGCAGTTGTACACCATACTGCGCAGGCGCATCCGAAGGTCCAGACGCAAGACGCGCAGACTTAGCGAGGGACCAACGAGGGAGGGGGCGAGGAGGAAGGGCGGAGCCCCTCTCTGTGAAGGGGCGCAGCTCTCCTGCCTATACGCTTACTACACAGTGTAAAAGACTGGGCTTCTGCACTCCTCTCCTTCGGATGCGTCTGCGCAGTACGGTGTACAACTGCACAGTTATTAGATAAGTGGTTCTGCACAGTGTGCAAATAAACGGTGTCTAAGTGAACGGTGCGCATTATTGCGGTGTCTAATTAAACGGTGCGCATCTTTCTGTGTACAAACAAACAGTACGCATCTTTCTGTGTCTAAATGAGCAGTGCGCAATTGAAAGATGCGCAGTTTCTTCCGTGTCCAAATGCAACGTGTCTAAAATTCTGTGTCTATTTGCACCGTGTCTAATTGAATTGCAACGTGTCCAATTGAACGGTGTCCAAGTGAATGCCACTCTGGGCACACAACCCGGCAATGCACTGGAGAAGACCAAAGCGCGTTGTGCTACTGGTGCGGGGAGGGCGGCAGATAAGTCAGTGTCCTCTAATTAAGGGGAGATCCTTCTCCCCCTATGAAAGTGGTGGTTATGGAAGTCTCCTTCTTCCGGAAGGAGAGACGGATGAAACAACAAGAGGGTCAAAACGGCGCAAGCCCGAGGACCCCCTCGCTAAAGATCGGGCGGAGGAGATCAAGTTCTGAGGGGAGTTCCTCAATTAGGAGTCCACCCCCAAAGAAGAAATTAGCGGGGAAAGCTCTCCTTTTGACGGCTTCGGACGCAATTAAGCTCGAGCCGAAAAGCTCCCAGCTCGTGTAAGCGGCCTTGGGTTTTTTGAACTCGGGCACGGGGTGGAAAAATATGTGGATCCGGTCCTACACCCGAGACCCGGTCTTCCTAGAAGACTGCTTGGTCAGAGAAGGAATCGCCACACGGTATAATCCTCTTGGCCTCGGTCAAGAGAACGGAGACTTGACGAGTGAGTCGGGGGACTCACCTGCCATTGCACAAGTCCCTAGAGAAGAGTGACTGGAAAAAGCTGTGGCCCTCCCTCCAGCCACGTAAAGGAAACTCGTCCGTCTAAGATCGAGATGGAAGTCGTTCCTCAGTTTACGAGGCGCGAAGAGATCTATAGGAAGTAATAGCCTCCTAGCTTTCCAGAAAGTCTTCCCAGTCAAGTCCTTGATGGCAGTTACCAAAAGGTTTAGTAGGAGTAAGTCTCATACTCTCCCGCTCTTCTCCCTCTAAGGAGCGGGAAGTGCGTAGGCACCACTCGTAAAAAAGGTAAGGTTACCGTAAGTTAGGTTACATTAGATTCTTGGGTCGGGAGATGACACACTACCTTGTCGTGGTTCCCGAGCTTGCGTGCCGTGATGATCTGAGGGGCTATGCCGGCGGGAACTTTGGTTCCTGGCAGAGTCTCCTTTGCCAGACAGGTCCTCAGTGAGCAGCCAGACTAAGAGTGCCTAAGGAAAGAACAACTCTGATTGCAATCCCGAGCAGGCTGAGCTCGTTAGCCCTGTGTGGGTAGCCGGTCTAGGAGAAGAAAAACACCGAAATCAAGCCACTTCTTGAAATTTATGAAAGTGAGTGACAAGAAGAGAAAACTTTCCGGTCGGATAGACAGGGCCCGGCAGGAGGCCAGCCAGGACACTACCGGCCTCCCGCCAGGCTCTGTCCTCTTGTCGTCATTCGACAACGGGCGGGTAGTAAACCCGCAAGTGCCACTACCTATCCTGTTACCGCGAAGACAGCAGAGCGGGCGAGAAAGGACGGAAGATCATTCTCTGACGGCGGAGAAGGTACTGGAAGTCAGAAAAGTTCGGGATCCTTTTCCTTCACTCTATTGAAAAGAGAGAGACCGTCACAGACAAACTCTCTATCTACGAGCGTGTTTGATTTCCAATTACGATTTCCTCTACCTGGTACAGGACATCTCCGGATTCCTAAAGGATCTAGTAAATCTGGTCCTCCAGAAAGGGGGATCAGAAAGGGTCGTCTGTTCCGGTTCTTTGCTAGAGTAACCAGGACTGTAAAAGGTAGCTTTGCGGAACTTCGGTGCCGCAGAGTCATCCCGGATCCGGAGTGGAGTCCACCACCCAGGACGACTTCATTGCTAAGGTGATGAGAAAGAAGGCTGAGTGGATGCGCAAGGCGCGCATTCTTCAACAGGAAGTATAGACGCAAAGTTCAAGGTCTCCTGGCGCTCTTCCATAATCCTCGGCGGGCGTACAAGCCGAGCTGGGCTCTTCCTCCGATCTGGGCCTCACAAAGAACATGATCGAGACCCTTGTAGCAAGTCTCGGAAACTACGTGAATCGGCAGATAGGAAGCATTCGCAAGGAATTCCTTCTCAACAGTGCTCCATTCGGTGGCCACGGTGTTTCAAGTAAAGAAGGATCCTCGAGAGCACATTCGGGTCCTTCGGGAGATGTTGTGACCTCTCGCCGGAGTGCTCGCGCTCGAAACGTTGTTTTGACGAGCGTTCCCCGGGCGAAAGAAAAAAGAAAAGCTCCCTCTTCCGCATCCAGCTGAGTTGGTCTTGCTTGGTTGGCTGCGGGGGAAGTAAAGAAGAAGTCCGCCGTCTTAGGGCGGGCTCCTGGGCGAGCAGCCATTGTGCTGTCAGTGCAGAAAGAAAGTAGGAAAACTATCTCCTCCGTCCTCAAGGACACAATGTCCTCCATCAATCTCGGTTCTCTGGGAATCTCAGAGATCCCGCAGCGGAGAACATTGAGGAGAAGCCTTCTGTTGAAGGTCCATGGCACCAATGAAAACGAGAGGGCCGACTGTTTCGCCGGACGCCTCTTCTCTTTTTTCAAGGAGGTGAAAAGTGTGAAGATCATCAGATTTACAAGACACGCTGAAGTGCGTGTCAAGGGTCTAATAAACCTTATCAGTATAAAGGATGTGGTGATGGCTCTTGTCACGGCGAAGGCGTATTGGAGAAAGAAGTGATATCCGGTCTTTATCTACCAGAACTGGAACTCTCTGGTAGGTCCTTCCGAGCGGACCAAAGGGTCGTTAGCGCGGGGCGATTGCGGGTCAGCTGGCTCTCTGTGACGGTGGAGTCGTTAAGCGTCTGCCCGCCGCAGTGTTACCGGTGTCTGACTTCAGGCGGTTGCTGTAGTGGCAACTCTCTCGCCGCGAATGAAGAGCATAAGCTCAGAACTGAGTAGAAAGTGGCATTAGTCACTTGTAATATTGGAGAAAGTCCTGGTACGAGACCTAATCTACCCTGCGTTCCGGGACTCTCTTCTATACCATTTGAGTCCAAGCTATCGAGGAATTTTAGTGAGTACACCTTTTTCAAAGGGAGTCCCACATATCTCCATCTCCTCCCCGAAAGATATATAATGCATAAAGCATTCCCCCCCCTCTCTCTCTCTCTCTCTCTCTCTCTCTCTCTCTCTCTCCCTCTCCCTCTCCCTCTCTCTCCCTCTCTCTCTCTCTCTCACTCTCTCACTGTGTGTGTGTGTGTGTGGGTGTGGGTGTGGGTGTGTGCGCGCACGCGCGTGCGTTCGTGCGTAGAAATTTTTACCAACATTTCCTAAAGATTCTAACACACGTTCAGCTTTTTATTGTACTGACAAATTGTGAAAATTCATCACCGTTCTTAAAGATCCTTTACCCTATTCCTCACGTCTTTCTGTTGTATATCAAAATAAATTGCCGTGATATATTGCGACGCTTCTTATGTCGGTCAGACGGGCAGAATGCTACAAATTAGAATAAAAGAACATCTTTTATTCTAATTTGGTCTTTTGTCTTTTGGATTGTTAAGAATCTGTCCTATTTTATTCGGTGGTTTGTAGACCGTTTGGGAGGTAAGTGGTTCGTTTCTTTAAGTTTGTTGTTTGTTCTGGTGCTGGTGTATTTTGAGTGGTGGTAGAGAGTTTATTTTGATGTTTTTTAATTACTTTGTTTATTTGTTGCAGTGTGTAGCCATTTTGTTGTAGAGTGTTTTTTAATTCTTTGAGTTCGTTTTGAATGCTGTCTTTGTCGCATATAGTAAATGCTCTATAGATCAACGAGTTAATCACAGCTTGTTTTTGGGCTGAGTGATAATGTGATGCCGCGTGTAAATATCGATTCGTGTGAGTGGGTTTTCTATAGATTTGGTGGCCTAAAAAGCCGTC
The DNA here is from genome assembly GCF_002006095.1 of Pseudomyrmex gracilis. Taxonomy (NCBI): domain Eukaryota; kingdom Metazoa; phylum Arthropoda; class Insecta; order Hymenoptera; family Formicidae; genus Pseudomyrmex; species Pseudomyrmex gracilis. The sequence continues at coordinate 78,298 of NW_018020891.1, read as the reverse complement.
TGGTTTTCTTGTGACCAGAACATCTAAAAATGGAAATTTACCATGTTGTTCTGTTTCTAATGTGAAGGTAATGTTTGGGTGTTGTTTATTGAGAAAGTCTAAAAAGTTATAGAGTTCTCTCTCCCCATGTTGCCAAATGACAAAGGTGTCATTTACGTACCGGTACCATGTTTTCGGCTTTAGTGGAGCTTTTTTGATGGCCTGGGATTCAAAGTGTTCCATAAATATGTTTGCTATGATTGGAGATATCGATGATCCCATAGCTGCACCTGTGATTTGTTTATAGAATTGGTTATTGTAGATGAAATAGGTTGTGGTCAGGCAATGTTCTACCACTGATATAAGGTCGGATGATAGTTGACCTGAAGATTTAATTATGTTAATGGTGTCATGGATTGGTACCTGCGTGAACAGGGACACAATATCAAAACTGACTAAGATGTCATTAAGTTGAAGTTTGATGTTTTTGATTTTAGAAATGAAGTCAGATGAGTTTTTTTTATCGTGGTGTCAGTTTTACCCGTGAGAGGTTCTAGTTTGCTGACCAGGAAGCGAGCTAGATCATATGTAGGTGAATTTATAGCGCTTACTATGGGTCTGAGGGGTATGTTGTTTTTATGGATTTTGGGTAGTCCATATATAGACTAGGTGGTACCGCGTTTCTGGGTATTAACATGTCTGGGAGATTGTTTTTCTTAATGAGATTAGTGGTGAGAGTTTTTAGTGAAGCAGTAGGTTCTTTCTTAAGTTTTTTATATGTGGAGTCTGTAAGTAATGTCTGAATTTTAGTGTCATAATCTATTTTATTCATGATCACTGTTGTATTGCCTTTATCTGCTGGAAGGATGATACTATCTGTGTCTTGATTTGTTTCAAAGCACAGCGTTCAGATCTAGTAAGATTATGAGTTGGCAATTTTGATTTATTCAGTATGTTAGCTACTAGTCTGCGGATATTGTTAGCAGGTGCTTCTTGGGGAAGAAAGTGTATGGCTGTTTCTATATGACTAATTATTGACTCTTTTGGGAGTTTAGTTGGGGCTATCAAAACTCCTGGCAACTTTAGCTTTTCTTAAAAGATGTCAGGACAATACTATTGTCCCAAAATTCCTTCACATAAAAACTATTTTGGCACAAAGAAAGCAAACATATATAAATATATAACATATATAATCGAATTCACGTTTTTTCACATGCGTTTTCACACGCACATATATATTGTGACGTGACACTTTTCGTGTCCGTTACAAGAAAATAATTCCGGCCGGCACGGGAGGCGATATGCTTGCGTCTTCCACTATTTAAGGGAGAGCAGCTCGTTAGGTTGCGCGCGACAAGCAAAAACGCGCGTATCAGCGGAGGCGCTCAGCGCCTACAGCGTTTGTAATTGCTAATTGAAACGTTGCAATGATTATTAATCTTAATGCATGTATTTTCAGGATAATCTTGGCGTTCAACCACCTTTGAATTGTGATTTTGCCGTGCGAACCGCTTGGCGGTTATTCTGTAATTCTTTGTAGCTTAGAGAGAGAAAGAGCGACTCACGACACGTAGCGTCAGGCGTAGAGAAGCAAGAAGGAGAAGCGATACGGAGAGACAGCGACACAGGAGCGTAAGGGCCTCATAGGCGCGAAGCGCGAGGCGGCGATGTCGACGATGGACCGGATAACGGGGGATACCGGTACCCCGACTTCACAAAAACCGGAGCGGGGCTCCCAGAGGAGTTGTCAGCCCCGTCCTGCGAGAGATGGGAGGAGGATGGGGCCCATACGAGCAGGTGCAACAAAAATTAAATGCAGAGGGATGACACGGCCAGAAAAGGGCCCGCGTTAACACATTGTCGATACGCACGTGGCCGCCGTCAATCATAGCGCCGCGAAACGCTAGATATGATTGGCTAATTAGCCGGCTGAGGAACGACCTGCGGCATCGAGAGCGACTTCCAAAGCGGCCGAGATCATTGTTGTGCGTGCCGTGAAAGACGCCGGTCCTTCGCCTCTCGTGACCATAGATACAGTGCGGAAAGTGAGTGCCGAGAATCGAAACCTTAGGAAGATTTTACGGGAAAGCTAGCATTGAGTGCATCTGAAGGCGAGGAAGCTGCCGACGTAGAGTAGAGCCCAGCAGCCACGCAGAAAGGTGCCGACAAGCGTGAGTGATCGTTCGCTCTCTCTCTCGCATATTCTTTATTTCCAATCTCTGTAAGATTTTGCGGTCGTAGATCGAGTCCATACGCGTACTGTTGGCTCGATACTGCGCTACATTTGGGTAAAGATTATTGAATTGTAAATTAATGACAAAATCGCGATTGCATTTGCCGGAAATCGTTACATCATTGCTGTTCTCTCATCGCACCGCGGTCGCAACAATCCGGGCGAAATTCCGCTCGTCATTCGTGTGTGGTTGTTTTTCTGTTTTTTTTTCTTTATTGTATCACGGTATTAGCGTGGTTTTGTTCCATTCGTCCTAGATACCGCGTCTATATATTTCTGTAATATCGAGCGTGTAAAGAGACACGGAATAATATTCTCGAGTTACGACTACGATATTCACGATCTAATAAGTGCGAATCGCGCCGAAATTCTGGGCCGTCGGACCGCGGCCGTAATTAGATCCGTGTTCCGTTCGCGTATACGGAGCGCGCGACGCCCCGCGCCGCGCCGGACGTCTCGCGCGCGCTAGCACATTCCTTTGCATAGATAACACCGGCGGTCATCTCCACCCGACATTATACCGAGAAGTAAGGACCGCGTCCGCAAACAATCAATAGAATAAACTCGCATCTATTAACTGTACTGTCGATCGCGCGTATTTAGCCGGGTCCGACTGTCGCGCCGTGGTAATTGTAATATTTTAGATTGTATTCTTTTTGCTGTCTTCGCGGCATTGTATTGCCGATATTCGCTATCTCTGGAAACTGATTTTTTTATTAAACTGTTATATCTTTCACCCAATGCAAACGAACAAGTTTCTCTGCCATCATTTATTATACCCTGCCTCCTAAGCCCACGCCTCTCCGTTATCGTCATTAACTGAGTTGCCGAGTGACCTTGCCGTCACGTCGAAATTATTTGGATCTTTAACGCTAATCGAGATTTTTGAGTTGGCGTGCAAACGCACGCCTGGCGCTCAACTCTTGACTTTGGTGAGTAAAGAACTTTATTTTTTTTTTGGAAAAGACGTGCCGAAATTGTGAGGCGCCTCCACTACAACACCCTAAAACGAGGTGCCCGTTACAATATATAAACATATTTCCCGCATAACATTCAGCGAACGGCTCTCAACGACTTGTTGTGCGGCAATTTTAAAATAAAATAAAAGTAAAGTAAAGTGAGGCCATTGAGCAATGTGATAAGACATCACTGTTATTGCTCAATGACCTAGTTAGGTTGCGGGGAAGCAGCAGTTCTAGGAAGAACTGCTGGTTGCCACAAGGTGCGACACATCGCCGCATTGTCCGAAGATCGATCTACTATAAATCGATCGTGTAGATGAAGCAGGGCAGAGATCGTGATTGGACTGCTAGCTCACTGTGTGGCTCCGCAAGCCGGAGAGTTTACCACAGTGAGGAACAGCCGTGTAAGAAACGTAAGGAACATTGTAAACGGAGCAATAAAAATAATAATATAAGTTCAAGCATAAAACTTAATCTTTTATCCAACCTCCTCGACATCCAACAGACTTATCATTCATTTATTAGTTAAAGATTAGTTGAATCTCAGTTTTAATTGTTAAATTTCACGCTGTCGCACGAAGCGCTACAGTATCAAAAACATCTTCAAGAGATGTACATAGTATTGCGAGACAAACTCCAAGTGCCTCGGTAGCCTAACAGGGAAGGCGACGGCCCGGAAAGCCGGAGATTCCAGGTTCGACTCCTGGCTGAGGAATTTTTTTCGCAATATTTTAAATTAATTTGGGGGGATATACGGGGTTCTTCATATACGAGATGCAAATTGAGCATCCTATATGATTATTAGAATTGTAATTACAATTCACAAAACTCACGTAAAAAAACGTGAATTCGATTATATATGTGTACACACGCACATATATATATAAACATATTTCCCGCATAACATCCAGCGAACGGCTCTCAACGACTTATCATTCATTTATTAGTTAAAGACTTCACAGAACCCGAGATAAATCTCAGTTTTACTTTTTAGACTTTCTCAATAAACAACACCCAAACATTACCTTCACATTAGAAACAGAACAACATGGTAAATTTCCATTTTTAGATGTTCTGGTCACAAGAAAACCAGACGGCTTTTTAGGCCACCAAATCTATAGAAAACCCACTCACACGAATCGATATTTACACGCGGCATCACATTATCACTCAGCCCAAAAACAAGCTGTGATTAACTCGTTGATCTATAGAGCATTTACTATATGCGACAAAGACAGCATTCAAAACGAACTCAAAGAATTAAAAAACACTCTACAACAAAATGGCTACACACTGCAACAAATAAACAAAGTAATTAAAAAACATCAAAATAAACTCTCTACCACCACTCAAAATACACCAGCACCAGAATAAACAACAAACTTAAAGAAACGAACCACTTACCTCCCATACATAAAGGGTGTCACAGATAAGATTGGCAGAATCCTGAACAAACACAACATACAAACGGTCTACAAACTACCGAATAAAATAAGACAGATTCTTAACAATCCAAAAGACAAAAGACCGCCATTAGACACACTAAGAGTGTACAAAATATCTTGTTCATGCGGTAAAGTATACATAGGTGAAACTGGTAGAATGATAAGCACACGACTAAAAGAACATCAGTCAGCAGTACGTCTAAAACATTACTCACAATCGGCATTAGCAGAACACCATTTGGAAACTGGTCACAAAATTATGTTTAACCAAACCCTGATAGCCAAGCATGTTTTGCAAAATCATGTAACTTAATGCTGAGCTGAAGTTTTCAACTAGTTGCTGTGTATTTGCTGAATACATGATGTATAGTCATACGTAATCGACAACACNAAGGCAAATTTGAGANATTTTGTGTCAGCAGATTCAGAGCAAACAAAGAGCAACTATTGCTCATTACGTTGTCAACAAAATGACTTTTATTTATAGAAAACTCTTTGCTTTATCATTCGTTTTCGGCAACATAAGAGCAACATAACGATAACAAAACAAGACACCGATGTCTGTACTTCTGTCGTATGGTTGGTAAAAACTGTTGACATATATTTATTCTATCTTGTAGCCCATTAAATGTCGAAAACGAAAGGCCGTCTTTTAGAATAAGTAGACAAAAATAATTATATTTTAGTGAGGAACAAGTAGTCTTGCGGACTGAGTGCAGGGATTGCAAATATGAAGGTCTCGAGTTCAAATCCCACCCATCACCTTAGAATTTTTTCCGGGTCCGGTACCTTTCATCGAGTTAATCAGTTGATCGGCGAACTAAATCAGATCTCCAAAGATTAATTTGAGTGAAATCTCGAATTAATTAATTCCCCTTTCACAGAGCGATGTGTTATTGAATATATATTTGTTCGTTTTCGACATATTGTATTTTTGCTGAAATTTATGACGTGTTGTTGGCAACTTGTTGTCATGTTGCTCTTTATGTTAGTGATAAACCGTTGACACCAAATATACAGCAAGTTGTCGGCAACACATGTTGAATACGTGTCATGTCAAACCAAAGACAAATGCCTGACTCACCTTGTTCTAAATTTGCTGAAAACTCAAGCGTTTTGTTTTCGGCAACATGACAGCAAAAACACAGACAGGTGGCTATCAGGGAACCTAAGTACTAAACAAAACTAGGGTTTACGTCCCTAGAAAGTATATGGAATCTCTGGAGATATACAAACATCCAAACAATCTCAATAGAGACAATGGACATATGACTAATTCACTATGGCATTCCATCTTGCCATAACACATCCTCCCCTTCTTCTTACCATTCCACCCCTCCTCCACCACACCCCTCCCACTCCAATCTAGCGCTATAAAAAGGGACACCTAACCAAGAGCATCTCAGTATCAGGCTGCTCTTTAAACCCTGATGAAGTGAGCTGTAATGTTCACGAAACGTCGGTATAAAAATGACACTAACGCGCTTCAAATCCGAAAAAATCTTTGTATGTTAATACTACGCACCGCGAAAGCATCAAATATCAGATAAAGCATTAATTTTCACAAAAAAAATAGCGAGAATTTATTCAAGGTCCCAATATGTAATTATTATTATATAGTAAACACATATATAATGTTTGGCTGTATGCAGCAGACACGGATGTCGATGTGTGTGTTCAAAATTTAGTTTATTGCGATAAACTGTACAAAGCTTTTGACCTTTGGGTTAGATCTTTCTCAGTGTAATACTACAAAAAGCGTTAAAAATAATAATACGCAATAAAAGAAAAATTGTAATAGTAAGACTTAACAAAAACTTACAAAAGACTCGCAAAAAAGAAGAAGAAGAAATAGTGACGGTCGTCGTTAGATGGTGATTAGTAGTCAGTGGTAGGACTAGAGGTTCGACCATCACTTTACAATATAAAGAAGTGACTGAATAGAGCTGAAATTCAAAACGAAAATCAACGCTACGATCGTCGATCATATGACGTCATTCAATCACATGTATTATCTACAAATGGTAAATAAGATCTGTCCAGATTTTCGGTGTCGCTATCTAAAATCAGACCATGTTTTGCTTCCTTATATACAGAGTCTCCGAAATCAAACGCTTGTTGTAAGATCTCTCAATATCCAAAATTTTTACATTATCCCAATCGAAATCGTAAGAGAATTGGATTCTGTGGTCCGTGATCACAGATCTCTGAGATGAATTTCTGTTGATATGATACTTATGTTCTTTTATTCTAATTTGTAGCATTCTGCCCGTCTGACCGACATAAGAAGCGTCAATATATCACGGCAATTTATTTGATATACAACAGAAGGACGTGAGGAATGGGGTAAAGGATCTTTAAGAACGTTGATGAAGTTTGACAATTTGTCAGTACAATAAAAAGCTGAACGTGTGTTAGAGTCTTTAGGAAATGCTGGTAAAAATTTCTCTGAAAAATTATTGATATAAGGTATCACAAACCAGCGAGACTGTGCACTGTTCTCCAACTCATTCGACAGGAACTTCTTAGAGTTGTTATTTATAAAAAAAGTGCGTTTTAGTCGTTGTTTAAAAGTGTTGTAAATAAAGTCAAATGGATAGTTGTTAATGGATAGTTATTGTCAATTAAAATGTTAAAAACCATGTCAAGATTTTTTGAGTAAAAAGTCGGGTGTGATAAAAGGAAATCATATATTTCATAGGTCTCTGTTAACGAGACTTATGACCGTTCCTCTTTTTTGGCTGATAAGGTGATTTGAAAAATAATTAAGATATCTACCTGAAAATGTAGACTTGTGATACCAATCATGAATTAATTTATTATCTTTCTTTATAATAGTGATGTCTAAAAAGTTCAGCTTGTCAAGACCAACTTCCATGGTAAATTGAAGTCGAGAGTGGTATGAATTGTAATATTTAAGAACTACGTCAAGAGTTGATCTCTGGGAACCATGAGAGCTATATCATCAACGTATCTGATATGTAAAGGTAGAGTAAAAGGTAGCGTGTTGATAGTAGACGATTCTAGGTCTTGCATAACAATATCTACTAGAATGGAAGAGAGAGGAAAGCCCATAGATGCACCAAAGGTCTGTTTGTAAAATTTGTTATTGAATTGAAAAAATGAAGAATTAAAAACAAAATTGAGAGCTATAAAAAATTCTTCCTTAGGTAAGCTGGTGTTGTTGTTTATCAAATGCCATCGTTTTTCTAAACCTTTGATTGCAAGATCTAGTGGAATATTGGAATATTATTTTGTTTATTTTATAATAATAAACAAAAAATTTGTTTGCGTTGTAATAAAAATGTACTTTAAGGTATATTTAATAAGAGAAATATTTTTATCCATTGTTGCAGGTACATTGCACTCCAATATTTCTAATAAAATAATAATTTAAATAATAAATAAAAAGTGTAAGATAGCTTGAGAATAAGTATATAAAAATAATGAAATGTTGGTAAGAACCAAGTGGTTTCGCGGATTGAGTGCAAGGGCTGCGAATATAGAAGTCGAGTTCTAATCCCACCATCACCGATGTTTTCCGGATTTGGTACCTTTCATCGAGTTAATCAGTTGATCGGCAAAATGAATCAATTTCTAAAGATTAATTCGAGTAAATCTCGAATTAATTTCTCTCCCATAAGGCGATATGGTCTTGGTTTTCCTTTTAGTAACGAATCCCACTTTGATTTTAGATAGAACTTCTTATTAGATTTTAAATTGCAAAACGGTACACTTTTAGTTGAAATTAATATAAATAATATAGAATTTCCACTGAGAACTCAAGATATTTTTGGAAAATCTAACTAATTTCTAAATAGATCCTAAACAAATTTTTATATGCAGATAGGGTTGCCAGAGAAGTTAAGAGTATATAAAGAGAACTTTTCCCTCCAAAAAAGAGGACAAAAAGAGAACAATATATCAAAATATGCGAATATAATATTTATTCATATCTATCAACAAATTTATATTTATTATTTATATAAAAATATAATTTTTGGAAAAAGAACGTTAACATTTAAATTATTTCTCAAATAAAACATTTATAAATAAAAAACAAAACAATAAATTCTTATTGCTAATAATACTAATTGCTAATAATTTTATAATTTAAAACAATTACAGTATTCTTTCTTCAGTCATAAATCTCATATTTTTTTGAGCTACCAATTTCTGATAGTAATTTGGTATTACTTTGTATCTCATTATAAAATTCCTTACACGTTATATTTTTATAATTATATGTTACTGACATTATTGATTTTATGCTTTCTATATTGAGACAGTTTCTCTCTTTTGTCCATCGTGCTCCAATCATCGAAAATAATCTCTTTACATTGCCATTATGTCGGTATTGAAAAATAATACTGACAAATTTTTAATAGTTCAGAATAAAATTCTACATTATTTGATTGTTTGAAATATGTGATCCATTTTAAATTTGGTTTTTTTTTCTTTTACTCATGGCTGTAAAAAAAATAAAATATCCTTTAATAAGTTAAAAATTATTTTTAAAATCTCTAATTTAAAAAAATTACAAAAAATAAAAGTAATTATTTAGTTTAACATTTCTCACCTTAAATTTTGATTAAATTACACTTATTCAATATGTTTTTGCATGAAACAAAAGAATCTTGCAGAAAAAAGTGTCGCTCTGCCTCGTGAAGTGATATATTTATCGTTAAAATTGATACTTTTTATGGTTAGGAAACTTGTCATACTAGAACGCAAAATGGGCATGCGTTGCGATCACATGCGCATGCGTTATGATAAATAATATGTTTTGCGCGTATGTTTTGTTCAATCAATAATTATGAAAATATACAAAAAAGATTAAATAAAAAATAACTAAGAAAAAAGAGAACAAAAAAAGATCAGAATAAAAAAAGAGAGTGAACAAAAAGATCGAGACAAAAAAAGAGGACATGTTCTCTTTAAGAGATATTCTGGCAGCCCTATATGCAGATACAGTAATATTCTTAATATTCGCCACAACATTATTGTGATATATCACCGTAATATTACTGTGATGCATTTCGATGGATATTTTAATATTATATACTGTAATATTACAGTAATATTACGGTAATATTTCTACTATATTAGAGTATAACATTGCAATGGAAAAACAATATTACTGTGATATTGCAGTAATATTACGTCCTATGTGGGATACGTATATAAAAAAATTATTTTTCACAAATTATAGATGTAACATAAATTCGTATTAACTAGCGACTTATTGAGAGTCAAAATCAAAAGTGGATGTGGCACGGATTCCAAATAATCTTGTATCAGAAAGTGGACATAACTAAATAAATATAACTACGTAATAGTTTCTATATGAAAGTGCATACAGTGGCATACTAACCAATAGCAAAATTCGTTCCAGACAGCAAAAAATCCAGAAGACATCGAAAAGATTTCCAAAAAATAGCGAAACACTAAGATGTCTTTTGGACTTTTGTACTGTCTAGAGTTTTTTGTGCTGTAAGAAAAGACAATAAGAAATAAAAAGACAATATGAGATTCTCTCTGACTACGTAAAGACTAACAAGCCAGTGTCAAATGGTCTATCACGTTAAACATATTAATTTCTGTTTGATCATAATAGTCAAATGACGTTGAGCACGTGCCTGACATGGATAAGTGATTTAGATGACAGTCTAGTGGCAAGTTTTTATATTTTCAATAATTAATCATCAGTTGAAGACTTGAATACTGATCTATAAATTACCTAAATTGTTTTTACATCATTTCAAAAAACGAAAAATGGTATATGGATATTGAATATCTCTAAGGTACTAAAACCTCAAACCAAACAAACAAATCAGCTGTTTTACACTATTATCCCCCGACTAAGGCTGCGTTTGAGAAGCGCGCTATCATGATGCTGTTGCATCATTCTATTTTTATTGCTCATTAAATGTAAAACAAAGATAGAATGACGCAATAGCGCTAAAAGAGTGTTCTCCGAACGCAGCCTAAGTATCAACTATGCGGACACTATTATACATATTTTATTAGTCGTATTAAATCAAGTTTACTTACATCCTCCAAACAAAATAGTATCCCAAGATGCGGCAAATTTATATACTGATTCTTCAAGATTATTACTCGGTTCTATAATTCTTATTATCATGGCAATAGAATTACCAGCAATAATCACATCTGCATTGTATGTAGGAACAAATTTAATGTTTAATAACTTAATGCAATAACATTATGCACAAAATATCTCAAAATTTTAAATAACCATTTACTTACACACCAATGTTTCAAAGAATGACCATTTAATAACAGAATGAATGGCAGTGCATAGTATTTGCAAGGGCCACCACGTGGTGTGATACCATGGTAAGTTAGTGTATTGTAAATTCCATTGAAGCTTCGTAGCATCGTAAATCGACAAGAATTCTTCACGAGTCAAAGCGCCATTTTTTGATGTATTCATATGACAAAACATTAGAACAATATCTCGTATAGCTATAATAAAATACATATAACATTATCATTGCTGTTATAAAATTAGTTTGACTAAATATCACAAACTTATATTACTTGATTTTAATAAGTTTATTTTACTTTATTAACTTATAATACTGTACGATATGAAATTTGAATATATTTGGTTTGGTCAAATAAATTTGATATCAGCTTTTAAATTTCGTAAAAAACTAATAATTATATATACTTACATTTGTTCGGAGCATGATATCGCATCAAACCTTGAAATTGACGAAATCGTATCTTGTCTGGCTCTTGTTTGGAAACTAGAAGTTTAAAAGCGTGTTGACATGCTTTTCTCTTGTGCAAAAACAATTTTTTAAATTTGTCGCGTTCACGGGACGTGAACGTCTCATTAACCACTGCTAACATCAGATTCATCATCACATATAGCATGGTACATAAATAAGATACAAAATATATCGCATACCACTTATTTTGCGAGTACGACGGCATCATTACATCCGGAAAACTATGAGTTGATATATAGTACCATAAATTAATAGATATATAGTAAATTAATACATTACATTAATATGTTGTAAATTAATACATTAAAAGAATTAATTATATCAAGAGAGCAAGACTATACTCACTTAGCAGTAGTGAGAAGAACAAACAGACTGACGAAGCTATCTTGCAACGTGGAAAAATTTCTGTTCATTTCACTGAACATATAATAGCCTAATATTGTATATGTAGTGATCAAGTAAAACAAAAGTCCTAGCATGTCTAAAATAGGCGGTAATGTGAGAAATATCTGCCTTATAAATCTTCTTACACCTCCGAGATATTTAGTATCTATTAGAAACATAGGTCTAAAGGCGCGTGTCACGCGAAAATGTGATGATTGTCGTACCAGAACTGTCATAGCTTCCAAAAACATAATAAGTAAAGTAATACACTGAAAACAAACAGATATCGATACATGTAAAAAGATTACAAGATATTTATCGATTTTTTAAATAAAAATCGTGTGTCATCTTCAGTTTATTTTATGAGTGACATATCTGACATTATAAAACTTGATAACTTATTATATAAGTAAGCTAATAAGTTAATATATATTTATTGCAGTTTGTATTATCATCTCTCTTTGGATATGGTTGTTTATCGCTAATGAATATATGTAAAGATTGTCTGATATTCTTATATCATCACTTATAATAAGAGAATAATTATCGCCCATATGAACGAGCAACTGTTCGGATTATGTAAATAACATGTTTATTAACATATTAAGACACGTTTTGTATAGATGTATTTCTGTTCAGATATATAGATTTCAAGTTATAAAGAAGTTTCCTTACTTTCAACATTGTACGTTTGTGTTTTAGCATAGGGTCCCAGCCTGTCCATCGCAACTTTAAAGCCAATTCCACACTTATAATGATTAAGGCAATTAATTCTGCTGTACCATGTGCCCATACTGGTACCTGAAGCAAAGTATATAAAACAATGATCTTGATCGAGAAAATCATATCATTGTTTATTAACTTGCAACATACTTTAAATAACGGCAAAGCAGGTTCTTCTACAAATGCCAGAGAGAGCAGAAAAAGTGAAGTCACTAAATACAATCCATCATACCAACCATTATGAACTAAAATGTACGATGGCAAATCTTCAGGATGTTTTGGATGAGAATCGAATTTTTCATTGTTTTTACCTTCCTAAATAAATATTATAAATATTACAAATATTACACTGTCATTATAAATACACAATTATAAGTACACATTATAAATCACTATTAATAAATACTGTATTGATAAATACTTTAAAAGAGAAAAAAAGTAAATGCTAACTAATGCTAAATATTGTAAAATATAGAAATTTTCATTATATTAAGAAAATTTCATTATTTAATTTTATTGTATTAAAAATGCAGTGAATAACATATAGTCAGTAACATATCTTGCTATACTTAGATATTCTGCTGATCACATATTCTTATGTTATGAAGTTTTTTGTTTTTGAAACCTCAAAATTGTTTTGCAGATTTTGATAGTTTCAAGATCATAGACTTAAAATCATAGTGGTATCCCAATCTCCCTCATGAGCCGATGGATAAAGGTAAGACACAGAGTTGTGTTTTTCTAATGTCTAAAACGTGTCTTCCGTATTCTAAATCTGGCTTTTTTGTGTCTTATTCCTGTCCCTTGTTCTTATATTGTATCTGCTGTATCTCTGAGTACATTCGTGTTTTTAATTTGTCTCAATCTTGTCTTTTTTAGTCTTATTCTTGTCTTTAGCATTATCTCTTTTGTGTCCTGTCTTTAACAAATGTCTTACATACATATTTAGCGTTTTTTGTCTCTACTGTGTCTCGCAACCTGTCCTTCTTTTGTTTTAAACTTGTTTTTAGGAATGTTAGATCAAGAAAAAAATGAGACAGAAGATAGTTTCGAGTTAGGCTTAGAAAAGCGATGAAGATGAAAATCATAGTTATGTGACAAAATCTGATACTAAAAAACAGAGCGATGAAAACAAGGCAAAAACGAGAGCAAATCTCAATGACATTTCAGTGCTGAGAACTTCCTTCTTTCAGATGAGAATTAGTAGAATTTCTGGCATTTCAATGTTGTCTTCGTAATTGTGAACTTGTTGTGATTCATATATGTTGACTTGTTGCAGTTTATATATAGTGACTTTTTTGTTTAATTTTCTGTATGCACAAGAACCCTAATAAGCACATTGTGAAAATATTGCACAAAAATGTCATCATAAATAACGACGATTTTGCAATGATTGCACTAACAAGAAGAGCACTAGAAGTGGTTATCGTAAAATTCGATGCCAATTTTTTTGGTGGTTCTATAGGTCAAAAGAGTTGTTCCGTGTTCGGCCAATGTTTGTTCCAATGGGCCTTAGTTTTTAAGTTTTTAATTTAAAAAAAACATGGCTTTCTTAGGTGCACCGGAAAAGTCGTTCTGTTAAGTCTATTTGCAAGCAGGTTCGAGTGGCTTAGTAAGTTAAGTGCTTGCATAAAAGCTCAACAAGCTGCTGTACGTCAAAAAATAGTTACTGATCAGTGAATGGATCTGCCTGAAGACATACAAGCTTTAATAAAACAAAGAAACAAGACTAGGAAAAAGTGGCAAAACACGGGAATAAAAGACTACCCAGCAAACAATTTGGTTGCGAGATGTCGCAGTTTTGTCGCCAACCGCCGGCGAAATTAGTAGACCAAATCCATATCCATCTGTGTCCTCATTAGGATATGGTTTGGCGACCATATCTGTTAAACATGTGAGATGTCAAAATGAGACCAAAATCATAACAAGTCTGCCACTAGCAAAGCAAAGCCAAAGTGACGCACCAAATCCAGAACAGATTTGGTGATTGTTTGTTGGCGCCAAAATCGCGCCAAATACACATCATATCTGCTACCAGCACTGTTAACAAAACAGTAACAAGTACAAACCAAATTTGTCGTCAGAAACGTCGACAGATTGCTACCAAACGCAGATCAGATCTGTCCCTTAGAATCCAAGTGGAATTATTACAAAAAAAAAGAAAATCAGTGGTATATCGCCTTATCGGACAGGAATTAATTCGAGATTTCACTCGAATTAATTTCTAGAAGCCTGATTCAACTCGTTGATCAACCGATGAACTCCATTGAAAAAGACCGAATCTGAAAAAATTCTAAAATGTCATAGCGGGATTTGAACTCGAGACCTCCATATTCGCAGCCCCTGCACTCAGTCCGCGAGACCACTTGTGTTCTTTACTAACATATAATTATTTTTATCTATTTATTCTCAAGCTATCCTACATTTCATTTATTATTTCTTTCAATTATTATTTTACTAAAAATGTTGCAATGCAATGTACCTGCAACAATAAATAAAAATACTTTTCTTATTATTCTTAAATATAATTTAAAGTACATTTTTACCACGCGAATAAATGTTTTGTTAATATATGCTGATACTTGAATAAACAAAGTGTTTTTTAATGGATTTTTGGTCACTGAAAACGAATCCGGCGGCGAATCGACCTACCACGTCAAATTTCTGAGAAAATTAAAGTTAAATGTATAACATACTGTCTATTAGCTTGAGAAAGAGCATATCAGTGTATCTCATTCACACTAGTGGACATTGTGTTACACAGTGCCGACTGTACGTAGCTGGAAAGCACCCATTGTTTCATATTACTTAACAAATACGAGAATAATACATTAAATTTATGATTGCTTCATTGCCGAATGCGTATAAACAGAAGTATTAAAATCTTACAGTTAAACTTTACCAGTTCCAGCATAAGTTAACAGTTATTGCCCGCATAAACAAGGTCTAACTTTAAAAGACTGTTCAATGTTTGTTAACAATCTGTTATCAACACAGGCGACAGATACAATCGCAGATAATCGCCACTTTGTTGCCTAGATGTCAAATAGATAGTCGAGTAGTCTTGCGTGCAAACAGTCCGCACATATGCACGAACAGATCTGTTTGGCGTTTGGTGGCAATCTGTCGTCAATGCGTTCAACAGATCGACCCGACTGCGTTTTGTCATAAACAGATGCTCATACGGTTTTGCAGACTGTTTGGTCACAGTATTGCTAAAGCAGATCTGCTTGCTATCGACCATCTATTTGTTATCAATTTCACTAACATATATGGAATCATTTTGGCCGCAATAGTCTCATGTATGTGCCAACAGAGTTGTTGCATTTTTTGTCTCTATGTGCTAACAGTTGTGGCAGCACCAAAGCATGTTTCCGTACTGTAGCGTTTCTGCACACAGTTTCTGTTGCCAAGGTCAGAAATTGTTTGCTGGGTATAAAATTCATGCAAACAAGCTATCACGAAGTATAAAAAAAGAATTTTCAATTTTAGAAATAAGTTGTGGACTAACAAATTAAGTAAACTAAGTGTCAAAGATAACACACTCTTGAAAATGACAAAACTACTCAAAAAACAGTATGATCCAGTCCCTGTTTTGCATAGTCAAAACACGACAGCCATCACTGACAAGCAAAAGGCAAATCTTCTAGCAGAACACTTTGAACAAGCACATGTAATTGAAAGGAGCAACACCACAGCACAGGAGGCTGTTGTAGATGAGGTAAGGTCATTTGTAAAATTAAATAACACCTGTGAAAATCAAATTAAGGGGCTACTTACCTCACCAAAGAAAATTGCCAAAATTATAAATTGTCTTAGTCCGTTCAAAGCGCCGGGTCCGGATGGAATTCAAAATATGTTACTTAAAC
This sequence comes from Pseudomyrmex gracilis, assembly GCF_002006095.1. Taxonomy (NCBI): domain Eukaryota; kingdom Metazoa; phylum Arthropoda; class Insecta; order Hymenoptera; family Formicidae; genus Pseudomyrmex; species Pseudomyrmex gracilis. The sequence goes on along the minus strand of NW_018020891.1, from coordinate 61,942 downwards.
ACTTGACTAAAAAAGCGGTAATACAACTCACGCACATAATTAATGCCATAATAAAACTATCTTATTTTCCACAAGCGTGGAAAATTGCGCATGTAATACATAAAACAGGCAAAATCAAAACATAACCCGTAAGCTACAGACCTATTAGCCTTTTGCCTACGTTAAGTAAAGTAACTGAAAGAGTAATATTAGGAAGTCTTATTAGGCATTCAGACGTCAATAAATTGACAAAAGAGGCACAGTTTGGATTCAGGGCAGGTCATAGTACAGTACAACAGGTGGTAAGAATTGTCAATGACATTAGACAGGGTTATAACAAAGATCAGGTAACAGTAATGCTGCTACTGGATATTGAAAAGGCATTTGACAAGGTCTGGATGAATGGATTGGTATATAAAATGATAAAACAAAACTACCCGAGTCCTCTGGTTAAACTCATTTACTCATATTTAAGTGATAGACAATTTAAACTTGTACTTAACAATACTAAGTCTAGTCTCAAGGTGATTAGAGCTGGCGTATCTCAAGGATCGGTCCTTGGACCGATCTTGTGTAGTGTATATTTGAATGATCTTCCTGAATTTCCTAAAACTAAATTAGCACTTTTTGCAGATGACACAGCAATATATGCGCACTCACATAGTGCTGTTGTGGCTGCAAAACAAGTTCAAATCCATGTAGATATGTTGGAGCAATATTACAGGTTCTGGAAGATCAAGTTAAATGCTGAAAAGACTGAGGCTATAGTATTCTCGAGAAAGTTTACAAATACCAAAGTATTTACACCAATCACGTTGTATAAAAGAGTAATACTATAGGTAAAAACTACTGTTAAGTACCTTGGTGTTCAGTTAGATAGTAGGCTAGTCTTTAAGAATCACATTAAAACAACAATGTGCAAAGCGTATGCTGTGATGAGACAATTGTATTCACTTATGGTGGAAAAGACTCATCGTTAAGTAGAAAGAACAAAACACTAATCTATACTATAATATTAAGACCAATATTAACGTATGCGGCACCAGTATGGTGCACTACTGCGATAACCAATATTAAACCACTACAGGAATTTCAAAATAAATGTCTGAGACTTGTGTGTAACAAAGACAGATATGCGAAAATAATTGCAGTATTGCACAAAGATACTCAAATACCTATGTTCAGAGAGTATGTAAGAGAAATCGGACGGCGGTTCTATGACGATCAGCGTGAGGGAGATAATCGGCTAGTTAAGGAATCTATGATTGTAAATAAAAATGTGTGCAGAAAGTGGAAGTACAAAGTGCCTTGCGAGGAATTACTGTGATCCGAGTCGTGATGTAAACATGTAATTTTGTGTGTTCGTTTATCCTATACGTTGACAGTTGTAAATCAACAATGACAAAGTACAAACAGGTTTTTGAAAAAGTTTTCCTGTAATATAGATCAGCTTTCTAAGAGAGATACTGAAATTGTGATAAAAAGGTAAATGTAAGTGCGTGTTACTCAACAGTAAGATTAAAACTAAAGGCTAAGTCTAAAATAGATAGGAACTTTAAGTCACGAATCGTATACTATGTAACCAAACAATTAGAGTGTTGTTTATTGTTATGTAACATGATGTGAGATCAATAAAGATGGTTAAAAGGTAAAAAAGGTGCTTGCATCGTAACTCGAGGCATGCAGATTCGAATCCTGCAATAAGTAACTTTTTCTTTTAATGTATTTTACATTGTTATATATTTATTGCATTTTATTTAATGTGTATTTAAAATTATATGTAAGAAATATATAATATAAAGTTTTGAATATATCGGAGAAAAACAAGACAAATTTAAAATCTTATTGTAAATGTTGTTACAGAAAGTTATTTATTCAGTATTTGATTTATTTGACGTACAGTGTTGAGGGTGATACATATCATAAAAACACGAAAAACATTGGAATTTTAAATACAAATTTAAAAAAATAAGCCAATATCAAGAATGAGGGTTGTCCTCTGGTTCAATTGATAAAAAAAAATATGTGTAAGAAGACGGCGAGTATAAACAAATATGCCCCAATTATGCAGGGTGTTGTGCAATAAAACAATATGTAATGTTGAAGAGCGAAACGTTTCGACTGTTTATTCAGTCTTCATCAATCGCAAGGCTGCAAATATAATACAATAATTATTTTACAATGTGTTTTAAATATAATTACAAAGTTGTTGATATGCAGAAAGATAGAAAACGCACCTTTATATACACTTCTATTTTAAATGATAACAATGTGTGTTAGACAACGGTTATAATGTGTCAAGATCAAATATGAGGATTAAACTAAGAGTCAAAACAATAAATATGAGAAGTCAAAGTATAAAATATCGAGAGTCAAAGAATTTTATCGATACCCATACAGCACAGCAAGATTACAGCAAGATTGCAGCAATATTGTTGTGCAAGATTGCAACATTGCAGAAACATTGCAAAATGTTGCAGCAACGTTGTTGCAGCATTGCAGCAACAGTAAAATGTTCGCTTAATAGAAATATTGCAATGTAACATTGCAGTATAATATATATGCAATAATACTTTGTGTATATATATATGTATATATATCGGCATAATAGTTTTAATAACACATACAGAACAGAAGCTCCAATAGACATCTATTAAATGTCGCATAGAGCTGGTGATGTCTATGGACGATTAATAAAGTTTTTGTTCTGTGTGGGAACATACAAAACTAAATCATTCTAAAATTATGTAGAATGTTATAATTTCATGATTGAAAGTTATAATATACCAACCTATACTGTATAAGATAAATAATACTCATAATAATGTTAAAAATATAACATAATAATGTTAAAAATCAATCTGCAATAGTATTTTAATTATAAATAATAGTTTAAATTATAAAATATATATATATTTATTTATAATAATTTATACTTAATAATAAAATTATAAATGTGCAAAGATAAACGCAGCCCAAGTCTGTATTCCTGGCTTAGATCCGCTCACGGCCTTTTTCGCGCGAAAAAAACGTATAAAGTTAAGCAGGACACTAACATGTGGTAGTACCAGGCTTCACAAATTACATACATTGAATTGCAAAAAACTAACACTATATCTGTAATACAGTCACCGATTACACATTAATATTTATATGCAATTCTAACAATGTTTTAAGATATTGCTGCAACATTGCTGGAATAATATTTTCAAATAATGTTTTTGCAATATCTCTGCAACATTGCACCGCAGTTGCAATGTTGCAACGTTGCAGCAATGTTGCTGCAAGCTTCTGTGCTGTATGGGTAATCGGTAAGTAAGATTTATCTAATAAGTCAGTATCATTCATAATATTTAAAGTGTTAGCGTTCATCTTGATGTGTAGCATTTCCGATGTGGTTCGTTTGTAGTAATTCATTTCTTTGTCTAGAATTTTAACTGTGTTCCAATTGAATTTATGGTCAGTGTTTAAGCAATAATCAGACAAGACCGAGTTTTGAGATTTCTTTTTGACATAATTCATGTGTTCTTTGATTCTCGTGCCTAATTATCTCCCAGTTTGTCCGACATAACAAGCATTACAATTTTCACATTCAATATAATACACGATGTTTTTATTCTGGTTAAATGTAATGGGATCTTTATGAGTTTTAATGTATGTGTTTAAACGAGAAATGTTTCTGTATGCTAATCTAATGTTCATTTTATTTAAAGCGCTAGAGAGAATGTTGGACTGCTCATCGACAAATGGTATCAAAAAGTATTTAACATCGTCTGTCGACTGTGTGTCAATGTTACTGTTATTTATATGATTATTAAGTTTTGTATTCAATAATGTTTTTAGACGTTTGTTGATGGTTTTAAATACTATATCTATTGGATAATGGTTGGCTATGAGAATCTTGATACATAATTTTTTTTTTAAGTTTTTTAGGTGAAATACAAGATCTGACAGTAGCAGCGCTCTATCTACCCGAGTATTTATTGTACCGATCTTATGGCCAGAGGCGTATTTAACGTCGGTGCAACCGGTGCGATGTACCGACGGGCCCCGGGATCTGCGGGCCCTCGGTGCATGATAAACATTTATAAATTTATAATATTCATAACATTATCTATCGGAGTTGCGAGTGCCGAAAGATCATTTAGTGTATTAAGGAGACTTAAAAGTTATTTAAGAAGTACCAAGACACAAGAAAGAACATCTGATCTAACTTTATTATCAATTGAAAAAAATGTTTTGATTAATTTAAATTTGGAAGATGTTGCAAACAAATTTATATCGGTTAAAGTTCGAAGAGGTGTTCGTTTCTAAATTTGCATACAAATAAAAAATCATTAAAAACTTTTGTCCAATTGCCTTCAATAAATAATAATAACAATAATAATAATAATGATAATAATAATAATTATTATTACTATTGTTATTATTATTATTATTAATTAAAGNGCCCTCTCATCTTTGTCCTTGCACCGAAATTTTACCAGTCTTAAAAACGCGCCTGCTTATGGCATAAAGAGTCTTGAGACAAAAATGTAGGTATCTACCGGAAAACGTTGGCTTATGATACCAGTCACAAGTCAACGTATTTTTTTCCACGATAATGCGGATGTCTAAAAAACTGATACAATTATCAGACTAGAGTTCATACGTAAACTGCAGTCTTTGATGTACTGAGTTGAAAGTATCGAGTACCTCATTCATTTTGTCTCTATGTACCGCTAGTATGATGTCATCAACATACCTGTAATACACTGGGATGTTAACTTGCAATTGTTTTGACTCTCAGTTTAATCCTCACATTCGATCTCGACACATTATAACCGTTGTCTAACACACATTGTTATCATTTAAAATAGAAGTGTATATACACAGTTTGTCCGGAAAGTTCCCGGACTGATTTTTTCTAGCGCGGGTAAGCGGCGCTATCGAGCGGTCAACGCTGGAACTACTTAG
>NW_018020891.1:53250-54852 GCF_002006095.1 Pseudomyrmex gracilis | reverse complement strand
TTTTTTTTTTTTATTAACTTAACTTTTAATCAATTAATTTCATTATGGATTAACTTATATCTTAACTAAATAAAATTTTTAAGACCTTTAACTGTAACTTAACTTAAATAAAAAAAAAATTTAACTTACCCAACCTTGTTTATTTGTTATAATACATTAACAATTGTCATCAAACCTTTTCAATAACGTGATTCGATTTGCATGGTACGCTTCAAAATTAACTTCGGAAAGACCTGTATTTTCTAATGTAAATCAAATTTGTTTTCCACCAGACATTCGGAAAAATAAATGTTCATGTGGCATGGCGTCATTTATACAATGTTTATACAATTGCAAAAAATTTCACTGTTTTCCGTGTTTTTATTATATGTATCACCCTCAACAATGTACGTCAAATAAATCAAATATTGAATAAATAATTTTCTGTAACAACATTTAGAATAAGATTTTAATTTGTCTTGTTCCTCTCCGATATATTCAAAACTTTATATTATATATTTCTTACATATAATTTTAAATACACATTAAATAAAATGCAATAAATATATAACAATGTAAAATACATTTAAAAAAAAAGTTACTTATTGCAGGATTCGAACCTGCATGCCTCGAGTTACGATGCAAGCACCTAACTTACTAAGCCACTCGAACCTGCTTGCAAATAGACTTAACAGAACGACTTTTCCGGTGCACCTAAGAAAGCCGTGTTTTTTCAAAATTAAAAACTTGAAAACTAAGGCCCATTGGAACAAACGGCCGAACACGGAACAACTTTTTTGACCTGTAGAATCACCAAAACAATTGGCATCGAATTTCACGATAACCACTTCTGGTGCTCCCCTTGTAAGATGATTCGTCATAACGCAACAGTTTTGTCGAAATAAAATTTTGTAAATAATATTTGTCAAAAATTGCGAAAGAGTCGTTATGCACTTCCCTAAGTATATATATGAATTAAGGTGATTTCTTCGTATGCAATTATATTTCTACATATTTTAAACATCGCATAGCTGAAATTTTTTTCTTTAGTATTAGACAATTTCTTTTTGAAATTAATTTTAAAAATAAAAAAAATATACTGCTAAGATGATTCACCATATCGTTATTCTTTTGCCGAAATAGTATTTGGAAATTAATTTTGCAAACAACTACAAATATTTTATGAAAGATCACTGTTTTTACTTCTAATTCTTAAAATATATATGTATAATTGCAAATTACAATTTTAGTGCAAGATTTTGCCACATAATTTTGTAAATGTTTTCCTATCAGGGAGATGTTTTAGTTTTTTAATTTTCAATTGTTTTTAATATGAACTAGATACTTTAATGAGAACGGACACTTTTCTGTTTTTTAATGATTGTGACAGTTTTAACGTTGAATCTCTGTGTGTTTATCAATAAAATAAAATTAGTAGAAAGTTATATTATTTTGTTGATTGATTGTCCAGGTCTTCTATTGTCTTGTATTATCATATTCAACAATCAAACAATCGCCCGTGACAGGTTCAAAGAAATTAAATAAGGCCGATACAGGCAGTATATACCAGATGGAGGTGTATAAAAAGAATTCTTTATTCAAAAGATCAAACGTTTCGATCCG
>NW_018020891.1:50310-52850 GCF_002006095.1 Pseudomyrmex gracilis | reverse complement strand
AAAATGTTTCAGTATCTAAGATTTTCACATCGTTCCAATTAAAGTCATGACCAGTCTCTAAACGATGCTCAGTAACAACAGAAACCACAGCTGAATTTCTATTAATTTGATTTCTATGTTCACTGATTCGTGTTTTTAACTTGCGCTTTGTTTGTCCCTAATTAATTAATTAATTATTATTAATTAATTAATAATTAATTAATTATTCTTACCAGATGTAACTTTTTACACTGAGGAAGGTCCAAATTACGGATCGAAACGTTTGATCTTTTGAATAAAGAATTCTTTTTATACACCTCCATCTGGTATATACTGCCTGTATCGGCCTTATTTAATTTCTTTGATCATATTCAACATTTATAGTAAAAGCGATTAAGACTAACTTTGCGTGATGAAACATTTGCAATGTTATGTCAAGTTTAATTATAGTTATATCTTGTAAGTTGATGAAAATGTGTTTTTTTCTTTTTAGGAAAAGAGAGAATTCTTATATTGTACCCAAGCAGAAGACCAGGAATAAAGAAATTTAAACACTTTAAACAATTATATTCTAGAGACACTTTGGGAACACCACAGGGACAAAATTGAACACTTTGTATCTCAAGACGTGTTGGAGACACAATGAGACAAAACACGCTAGGGATATCGCTGGGACACAAACGCGCCGTGTGTCCAAAATTTGAAACATTGAGACACATTTTTAGACTTGGGACACTGTTGGGACTTTCCCCTTTGTCTCAATTCTGTCTTAGGGATGTCTTGTGCTACTCTTGTGTATCGGCTCATGAGGGCTTATATTTAAGATTGTCTTAAATTCATCTAAAAGTCTCTGTGAGCCATCTCATTGAAATCATCTTAAGATCATCTTAAGACGATCTTAAATATAAGATCAAATTATGAATATCAATCTATATGCAAGTCTTGAAAAAACATGTTTTAAAAAAACTTATTAATTTCTAACAATTGAAGATATAGTTTCTTAAGAAGATGCTGAAGCAATGAACTCTGATTCGGCTAATCAGCCACTACGCTGTCCAGTAGCGCCTTTTAGTCGGATCGAGACAAGGATAAATGACATGATAAAAACAAAGATAGACATATGTGTCTCTCCAAGCTTTAGCTTTTGCTAAAACTACTTAATCGTAATTTTTGTCTTTTCTTACAAGCTTCAAAATCCCTTTTTGAAACACTCCAAATATTCGTCTATTTCTAGAAGTAGAAAGTATAGCCAACTTTTAGATTTATACTGCCACTTTTGTATATGGAGTGAAAATGTGGACTATGTCGTAACAGTTTATAAAATTGTTTTCGTTTTTCTGTGATGTTTTTAAACTTTCTACTTCTTTAGCATATTCTTTTTTATTCTGGAAAAGCGTTTTTTATTCCGATCAGTGAGTGAAGAATGAGTAGAAAATTAAGAAATGCCGGTAAAACAGAACGGTTCAGCATTCTTTTACGGGCTAATGCTCACTCGCATTAGCCTGCGCAACATGACGCTATTTAATCAATAATTGAAAATGCTATAAAAAATAAACCGCATTAAGAAGGTACTAGATACTGATTATACAGATTTGTAAATCAACGTTTTAGAAACCTAAATTTCTCTACTTTCTAATTTTGTGTACTGCATCACATGAAAAATGCTTCTACAGAAGCAAATAAATATAAAAAACTATATAGTACTTTTGAAAAAAAATGAGTATATAACGCACTTTTGAACTCTTTTTTTTATTTATTAATGATAGCATATGATAACCTATTTTATCATCACAATATTTTTATTTCTCTCATTAATTAGGTAGTCGAATCATAATCTGAGTGTCTCATTATGTTATCAAAATTATTTTTTGTCGTACTTAGTGCGCTAATTTAGTGTAAATATGTACAGAACCTTAGAAATAATTCTATCCAGTAAACAATTTGGTTGCGAGATGTCGCGGTTTTGTCGCCAACCGCCGGCGAAATTTGTAAACCAAATCTATATCCATCTGTGTCCTCATTAGGATATGGTTTGGCGACCATATCTGTCAAACATGTGAGATGTCAAAATGAAATCAAAATCATAACAAGTCTGCCACTAGCAAAGCAAAGCCAAAGTGACGCACCAAATCCAGAACAGATTTGGTGATCGTTTGTTGGCGCCAAAATCGCGCCAAATACTCATCACATCTGTTACCAGCACTGTTAATAAAACAGTACCAAATACAGACTAAATCTGCCGTTAGAAGCGCCGACAGATTGTTACCAAATGCAGATCAGATCTGTCACCTAGAATCCAAGTGGAATTACTAAAAAAAAAAAGAAAATCAGTATCGCCTATTGGAGGGAAGTTAATTCGAGATTTCACTCAAATTAATTTCTAGAAGCCTGATTCAGCTCGTTGATTAAGCGATGAACTCCATTGAAAAAGACCGAATCTGAAAAAATCCTAAATGTGATAGCGGGATTTGAACTCGAGACCTCCATATTCGCAGCCCCTGCACTCAGTCCGCGAGACCACTTGTGTTCCTTACTAACATATAATTATTTTTATCTATTTA
>NW_018020891.1:40641-48935 GCF_002006095.1 Pseudomyrmex gracilis | reverse complement strand
TTTTTTTTTTTTTTTTTTCAAATGTTACAATATAATCTAAATGTAAGTATTACGTTTTTTATTTATTTACTGCATGTTATAAAAGTGCACTTTTTGCATAAAAAATCCGTGATGTAAAAAATACGGTAAAAATAATTAGATTGTTACTAATTTGTGTTCTGTTTGTAAAAAACGAATAAATAATTCGAAATAATCATTTTTTTCTACATCTTCAAATTGATCTTCGTTATCACATTCTGCCATAAGTAACTCTTCTGTATCCACAAAAAATTTACTGCTCAATATTTCAACGATAGATGCATACATTTCTTCGCCAATTTGTATTGCCTTGTGCAAAAATGTCCCAGAAGATTCTTGGGCCACGAGATCATTTTTGAAAAGTAATTGTTCCAGATAAACAATGGCATCTTTTTGCAGTAATTGTGACTCGTCACTGTGAATTGATGTACTATCACATTCATTCAATGAAGAACCAGGTACACCTTGCATTTTAATGTATCTTCCAATTTAAGTAGCACTGCACACTTTTCTTCTTTTCTGTCTACTCTTGCTGTTACCAGTCAAATGGATGAAATCTTGTTTCTCACAATGTAACGGAAATTTTCTCGTGTTTACTCATTGTCTGTTTTCTACTTTTCAAGGATATAATATTTTCTTTCAAAAGTATAACGTTCAACAAATATTACAAAGAAATGTGTGTGCTTTAAAACATATTGCATATATTTTTACATGTTGCGTACAATTATTTATCCGTTTTTTACAAACAGAACACAAATTAGTAACAATCTAATTATTTTTACCGTATTTTTTACATCACGGATTTTTATGCAAAAAATGCACTTTTATAACATGCAATAAATAAATAAAAAACGTAATACTTACATTTAAATTATATTGTAACATTAAAAAAAAAAAAAAAATATATCGAGACTCGAACCAGCAGCGTCGACAATACTAACCTAGTACGCTATCGCTACGCTACGCGCTCTTTGATTAAACAACCTATTTAATATCCTCATAAGATACATAAAAATTTTCAAATTCGATTTTCTCGCGAATGCTTGAGTAGTTCGTCTTATTACTTTACCCTGCAATACTCCACATAATCATCTATCGATCCTATAAGTTTCGTCCAAATCGATTGTTCCATCGTCGTAGTCTCTTCTTGTCAGTTTCGACCGAAACCGAAATCGAAACCGAAACTTTCTTTTATGGTACTTCTTTATTACATTTTTTTAGTTTGAGCTTATGTTTCTGTTAATTTTTGCTAGCTGCAGGTGCGTATGTGTTTAAAAAAAACCCTTATTCGATAAACGAATAGCTTTATTGCTCTTAGAAAATTAACAACAAAATAGTATCACAAACTTTCTACTGTAAGTGAGGTGAGGTGTGTAATTCACGCAGAAAAAAAATCATTGATCAATACAGTCTTTATTATCAATATCAGTACTGTATTGATATCACACAATTATTATTACAGTCAAAGTGACTGTCTTTGACAGTCAAAGTTTTAATTATAAAAATAAATTAACATTTGAGGTTGTAACAAAAAATATCAACATATCAAGTACCTATTATTAATTCAAAGGCACATAATTACGCATTATTATAATAATAGTTATGAAGTTGCTAACAAAAGATGGTTAAAAAAATCTTTGTACTTAACAAGATTAAGTAAACAAAAACAAACTTTTTCTTCTATCTAAAAACCGAAATAATTTCTATCTAACCTTTGGTTATTATTTAACGCGACAAGTCGACATCTCACAAACGCGAACGAAGTTTCGGTTTCGGTAGTAGGCCGGTTTGCTGCCAAACCCGAAACTAAATCGAAACTCCAATTTTGCGCTGAAACTGGCCGAAACCGAAACCGAAAGCAAACCTTCAGTCGGACACTATATAGAAGAGAACTGAATAAAATAGTATATGGGTACTTATGGCACGTCAAAACAAACCCCCTTCACCGGGTTCCCCCATCCCAACTGGCACCAGTGCTCCACCAAAGTGGTTTCCCTCTCCTTTTCAGTTTGGCCACACTTTTTGGAGGGGATAGAAACGTGACATGACTTATGGCCTATAAATTTTTTTATAAATGTTTTATAAATTTTTAAAACTGTGTATTTGATTTTTTTGTGAGGAATTTGTGTCAGAAAGGGGAGAAAAGTTCGAGAATGTTCAAATAGAAAGGTGTAGTTTTTATTAAAATAATAGAGATGTTTATTGAAAAATCCGTTTTGAAGCGTAACTGTTAATGCTGTTGGTGCCGCTCCGATATTGTTGCCTCGTACGTTCAAACGTGTATGAGAGGAAGCTGGCGTCGGTTAAGGGAGGAAGTGTAAGGGCGGGGGTGGCGTCGGTCCCGAGAAGAATCAATCAGCGTCTGGTACAATATGGCTCCCAATGAGCGAGGTCCAGGGGTAGTTGATGGGGATACTAGGGTCCCCGCGGAAGGACCAATGAGCGTCTGGTACAATATGGCTCCCAATGAGCGTGGAGCAAAGTTGGAGGGCGTCTAGAAATAGAAACCGAAATAGAAGTAGGCATCGTAAATCTGTAACTAGAAAGTTAGGGTTACGTGGGTTCTGTTGTAATATAAAAAATGAATTTATGTGTCTAGGCATCTGTTGCAGATTTTTTCTGAACGATTTTCATCTGCACAAACTTGTTCGTGCGGGTTGACAAGAGCGTGCCGATGTACAAAAGAGAGTATAATTTTTTTGAACATAAAAAATGGTTTATAACTCGCGACAAGGTGTCCGTTAATCCTGCGCATACTTGTTCGTAAGGGTTACCAAGAGCGTACCGATGTACAAAAGAGAATATAATTTTTTGAAGATAAATAAACGATTTATGATTTGCGACAAGCCGTCCGTTAAACCTGCGCGTACTTGTTCGTGCAAGAAACTTCGAGAAAATTTTATGAGAGTTTTCGATAAATGCACATGGATATTCAATGTATAATAAAATGTTTATAAAAATTAAACCATTTGAAAGAATTGTTTATTTATGTTTCACGCGCATATGCACACATGTGTGAGTAGCTATAACACAACCCAGCAAACAATTTCTGACTGCGCAGACTTTGGCAACAGAAACTGTGTGCAGAAACGCTACAGTACGGAAACATGCTTTGATGCTGCCAAAACTGTTAGCACATAAAGACAAAAAACGCAACAACTCTGTTGGCACATACATGAGACTATTGCGGCCAAAATGATTCCATATATGTTAGTGAAATTGATAACAAATAGATGGTCGATAGCAAGCAGATCTGCTTTAGCAATACTGTGACCAAACAGTCTGCAAAACCGTATGAGCATCTGTTTATGACAAAACGCAGTCGGGTCGATCTGTTGAACGCATTGACGACAGATTGCCACCAAACGCCAAACAGATCTGTTCGTGCATATGTGCGGACTGTTTGCACGCAAGACTACTAAACTGTTTGTTTGACATCTAGACAACAAAATGGCGATTATCTGCGATCATATCTGTCGCCTATGTTGATAACAGATTGTTAACAAACATTGAACAGTCTTTTACAGTTAGACATTGTTTATGCGGGCAATAACTGTTAACTTATGCTGGAACCGGTAAAGTTCAACTGTAAGATTTTAATACTTCTGTTTATACGCATTCGGCAATGAAGCAATCATAAATTTAATGTATTATTCTCGTATTTGTTAAGTAATATGAAACAATGGGTGCTTTCCAGCTACGTACAGTCGACACTGTGTAACACAATGTCCACTAGTGTGAATGAGATACACTGATATGCTCTTTCTCAAGCTAATAGACAGTATGTTATACATTTAACTTTAATTTTCTCAGAAATTTGACGTGTTAGGTCGATTTCGCCGCCGGATTCGTTTTCAGTGACCAAAAATCCATTAAAAAACACTTTGTTTATTCAAGTATCAGCATATATTAACAAAACATTTGTTCGCGTTGTAAAAATGTACTTTAAATTATATTTAAGAATAATAAGAAAAGTATTTTTATTTATTGTTGCAGGTACATTGCATTGCAACATTTTTAGTAAAATAATAATTGAAAGAAATAATAAATGAAATGTAGGATAGCTTGAGAATAAATAGATAAAAATAATTATATGTTAGTAAGGAACACAAGTGGTCTCGCGGACTGAGTGCAGGAGCTGCGAATATGGAGGTCTCGAGTTCAAATCCCGCTATCACATTTAGGATTTTTTCAGATTCGGTCCATTTTTTAATGGAGTTCATCGGTTGATCAACAAGCTGAATCAGGCTTCTAGAAAAATTAATTTGAGTGAAATCTCGAATTAATTCCTTTCCGATAAGGCGATATACCACTGATTTTCTTTTTTTAGTAATTCCACTTGGATTCTAGGGGACAGATCTGATCTGCGTTTGGTAGCAATCTGTCGACGTTTCTGACGACAAACTTGGTCTGTACTTGCTACTGTTTTGTTAACAGTGCTGGTAACAGATATGATGTGTATTTGGCGCGATTTTGGCGTCAACAAACGATCACCAAATCTGTTCTGGATTTGGTGCGTCACTTTGGCTTTGCTTTGCTAGTGGCAGACTTGTTATGATTTTGGTCTCATTTTGACATCTCACATGTTTGACAGATATGGTCGCCAAACCATTTCCTAATGAGGACACAGATGGATATGGATTTGGTCTACTAATTTCGTCGGCGGTTGGCGACAAAACTGCGACATCTCGCAACCAAATTGTTTGCTGGGAAAGTAAATTCGTCAAGATTTCTGGGATGTACGCGAATAAAAATAATTTATAAATGAGAAAATAATTTTTATTGTTAATTTGTCGTATAAAACAAAAGGGGTAAAATAAGCTACTCATGCGCACAAGAGGGTAGAATTGGTATAAATAGAGCGGTGTAAGTACATTCTGATCATTATTTTGTTGCAAACATCCGCGTCCGGCACTCGAGGTATCTTATTACTCGTGGTGAATATCTGGTAAAGTGAAAAGTGTGAAGAAATGGCGGTGAATAGTGAAAAACAGCAAAAGCAATTCGAATCCAGTTCAAAATCGCACACGAGAATCATCGAGAAGCAAAATGAGACACGAGTGTTGTGCTTTCCACCGTGGATTAAATAATTCGCACACGAAGAGAATTCAAGTAGGATTGTTTCCGGATGTAAAGAACGGATTTTTTTATCCTGCTATTAAATTATGTGGAGATGGAACAAATTTCATATTGTTCGATGCTGACACGTGGACAAAATTGCCATGCCGTTAATAAACCTGTAGTTGGACAGAGGTAAATACAAGACGGAACAGATTGTAATAAATAATAATATCACAATCGCATTTATTATACTACGGCATCTGGAGCAAAGGCCGTATTAATTTCATACAAAGAGTCCGGAGGGGAGGAAACATCTAACAGCGAGGCAGTGAGAGAAGAGGATTTGGATTGTTCCAGAACGAAGAAGCGAAAGATATTTGCCGCTTCCGTTGTTATGCAAAAACCAACATTTCTCGGACTGCAGAATATAGCGCAATGTGTTAACGTGTATATGGAACACTTGGATACGTTAGCATCTAGCGTTAGCGAATGTTTCAAGTATTTAATACAAGAAACAGAATTGTTACTCCCAAAAGCCTATATAAACGCAGACATTATCAAATTAACAATTAGAAGTAATTACAGCATTATCGAACGTACTGTACAGACGCAACTTACAAATTTACCGTTTTTAGATACTTATTTTATATGAGTATTTCTAGAAATGTGTACACTTTGTTTGGGCAATGTTGTTCATATTATTGTAGCAAAGCATTAGAAGTAATGTCTTCTCTCGGTTTACTTGTATACAAAAATATATTTCAATATGAATAAAAATAAAAATATAATGTCTTTTCTATAAAATAAATGCCATATATATTGTGTTTTATTTCCTCTGCCGAAACCTGTCCTATGTGCTTTATTGGAAAAACAAACAATTAAAACAAAATTTTTTGCGCCATTCGCGCGCATAGAAAATAAATGAAAAATTCTTTGATATAAACTGTTTTTATATCACGCATCCTGCTGTAACGTGTTTCGACGTACGTGTCTATCTAGAAAAATCTTCGAGAAAGTTTCTCATAGTGCAATCCCAAAGTCAGAAATCGAAGGTTCATATATCGCAAGTCTTTCGGTTGTTTATTGCGGTTCAGAAGTAAATCTCCGTTTTATGGTATCGCAGCTAAAGGATGCGTTTTACCCCGTTGACAAAAATGGCAGAAACTATGTCTGAGTAAGCAGACGATCAATGCTAACACGTAACATTTTAGGTTCACCTTCATCTGGGAAAAATCTGTTTTTAGCTTATAAAATCAATGACAATCTTATGGAGAAGCAAAACCAAATTTTTTTCTCCGTTGACAAAAAATGATAAAAACTTTATAGTATTTCTGAGTAGTCAAACAGAACGGTTTGTCAATTTGTGACATCTTAGCTCAACTCTTACTTCGCAATTTTTGTAGGTGAAACAGGGTATAAAACTTCTGCTACAACAAGAACGAAACACAGTCTGAGTTCAGAGCAAGTACCGGAGTGTTACTCAATGAGTTCTTTACTCGTTGTTCTTTAATGAGTTTTTATCTCGGTGTAAGTACTAACGCAGTTTAAGAAATATCTGTATTAAAAATGTCGGCTAATAATATTAGAGATATTATCATATTCGCGATATAGTGTAATCCACTGCTAGAAGACTTACGCAAATTAACGGTATTTATAGTAAACGGTAGAGATAACATCAAGGTATTTAGAAATTTTGCATTTCGCATATCGAACTCGTTTCTCGCGCTGATGCATAACGCAGGATTCTTCGCTGAAGATCGTCGCCTGCTGCATATTGCGTTGCAAAGCGGCAGAACTTCGCAAAGCGTTTAACTACGAGGAGGAAGACGTGCGTGGACTAATCGCGCGCATGGTAGCTGATGTCGATAGTGAGTAACAAATTTTTATAAACTTGTAAGTTTGCACGCTTGAAAATTTTGATATAATGAACAAGCAATTATGATTTTAACGAACAAAATTGACGAGCCGGAGATAGTGCGAACACCGGAGGCGTGGATACCTCGTTTTGCTGTTGCTTCTCGACAACAGCATCAGCAGCAGCAGCAGCAAGATGCGAGCGAGGTGGAGAGCGTGCCGCGGAACGCGGCGCCGCTTGTACAGAGGGGTACACCATATCGTTCCGCTCCAAGAAAAGTTTTTCTCTGAAATTTCTCTTCTGGCTGCTTCTACTACCGCGCGCCTCTTTCGATCTCCGCTAGCGGCCCGAGATTGAAGGAAAACGACACGCGATAATAAGGACAGCCGGAGGAGAAATTTCCGAGAAATACTTCCCCTGGAGCGGAACGATATGGTGCACTCCTCTGTACCCCGTCGTGCCTATACGGAACCCCGGCCGATAGCACGAGTAGCGCCAATGCGTCCGAGGTATTGCCTTTCTCTACGGCGACGATGAGAGCCGGTTTGATAAGAAGAAGAAGCAAACGAGCCTCCTTTGCGTAAGTATAAGTGAAACAAAAATTATTAACACTAAAATAAAAACAAATATATTAATTAATGTTTTCAAATTTTAGGAAGAGCGCGTAGAGAAGAAGCGGAGCTTCATCCTGCTTCTTTTGTAGCTGCTCCTCCCGCTGATTCTGGTAAATAAAACTAAATATTTAAAACATTATGATAAGAAATGTAGAAAAAATAGAATATATATATATTAATTGTTTCAGACGATGAAGTGCAAATGGTGCTGCATGTTAGGCATCCATTAGGAACATTGCCTGACCATCTTCAACAGGCAGAAGCGGAAGAAGAGCAACGACAATGGACGGAGGAACTGCAAAGAAGGCGGCTGGAAGTGAAGATGGAAGGCGATCTCTACGAGCGGGAAACAGTCCGCTTGTCGGAAATCGAGAGCAGCGAGAACGATACCGACGACGACGACGATGACAAAGACAACGACGACGATGACGACGAGAATGAAGACGACGACGAAGACGCCACGACAAAGACGACAACGACGATGACAAAGCCGCCGAAAATGTTGACTACGACGAAGACGGTGATGACGAGGATGATCCCGAGTAGAAAATGATTAAGGTTTGCCTGCATTTTGCTCCGGGCGCAATCAGGTAATGTCATGNCTTGNCTTATTTTGGAAAACCTGATCCGGTGCTGATAGTGTNTACATCAGGGTTACCGTATTATTTGATACGTGTGGCCCTTCTGTCAGCGCCGCAATGAGGGCTGCTCTATTAACGCTTCATTGAGGAAATCCTTATGCGGTC
>NW_018020891.1:35425-39946 GCF_002006095.1 Pseudomyrmex gracilis | reverse complement strand
TATTAATAACTAATATACATATATAATATATAATTAACTGTAATATTATTAGTAATATTATTACTATTAAGAATCTTTTTTATAATTTTATTTTAATATATTTTATAAATAAATAAATATATAGAAGTTAAAAAGGCTAATATTAGTCCACAAACCTTCTTCTTCTCTTTACAGTCTCCTATCAGGGGTTATAAAAATAATAAGGCTCGTAAAGGATTCGTCGTACTAAAGCCCGGTCAGAAACCTGCTATCAGGGCCATATGTAACACGNCGTTACATTTTTGATCAGGGCGCTGTCAGGCTGCCTTAACAAGATCTTATCAGGCAACAGGACAAAACTTAACGCGCCCTTCTTAGGGCCGTGTTTGATTTTCTACTCGGGATGGTGGTGATGATGATGATGATAATGATGGCGACAACGATGAAACTGGCGAAAACAGCGTCAACAAAGCCTTAACAATTCAAAAAAATTCCGTCGAAAAAGCGGTGAAAGGATCGGGAGGTGATTACATAAAAATTAATATATAGAAATCATTATGTAGAATTATGTAAAATAATATTGTATATAATTGTAAAATATAATTGTATAACATTGTTCTGTAGAGACACATTTCAATCGATATTCCGACACAAAACCGAGATTTTGATATCTACATAAAACATATGATACTTCACATGTTTGACAAAACACGCAAAAACGTGGCTATTCTCATTTTTCTGACGATCGTGAAACTTCTTCGCGTGATAGGCAGATATTCTCTGTCCTCTGCAGCGACAACACATAAAGAGACCGAGTTCTCTGTAATATATTCACGAATTACGAAGTCAAATCTTTAATAAACGTGATCACGTTCTCGAGATCAAATCTTCGGGAGTGCATTAACGCGTTTTTGAAGCCGAGTCTTCAAGTTCGAATCGTGTTAGAGACCGAGTTCACTATTGAATATTAATATTTAGAAGCCGAGCCTTCTCGTCAAATAGACTGAGATCTATATTGTTATATCTATATCATTACCTTAACGTAACAACGAATGTAATAATCCTGCTAATTGAAACATTGTTCTCTTTATTGTAATTTAATTGTGATGCAACGATCAATATAATAAACTTATTCAGTTAACCGTTGTGACTCGAAAAATCCCCACAAAATTGGAATACATAATGAATAAAAGATCACATAATAAGAATAAAAAGAACAAATAAAGAATAAAAGATCACATAATAAGAAAAGAAAGATTAGCGATATAAATTAGGTAGACGCTTCAATTACATTTGATTGAATAAATATGTGTTTAATACATATTATTTAATTTCCCAGTATGAAATTAAAGATCGCGTTAAAAAATATCAAATAAAAATAAATCTCTTATTTTTAATTACTATCAAACATAACCAAGTTTCATTAATATTGTGCATGTCCGAACGTGTTCTTATTATGCTGCTTAGTAGAAATTAACGTGATAAGAAAAGTCACACGCTTAGTATAGTTTTCATTGAATTTGACTTGAATTTTTATTTCTATAACAATATGATATTTACAATACGTTATATATGGATTTAATCAATCAAATCCCAGATAGCACAGGATGTCTTATGGACGTTCGTTCTATATCCATTTTATGGTCGCACGTCCGCGAATATGAATTAGATGTCCATCGTATGTCCGATTTCGGATGTCCTTTAATAACTAATATTTGGACGTTCATAGGATATTTGCTCTTCAGCCTATCTGCAGTAATCTTATTTTCATATTTCTACAAATTTATAAAAATTATGAAGTGACTCTCACACATCTATAAAAAGTATTATATATTAAAAAAAGTAATTGTATATACATATTAACCATAGACGTATACGTATAAACTGAATGCTTGATAATAATGTAACAATGAGAAAACATGTGCTCGGCATCCGCACGACGTTGAATGCACCAACGTCGCGTCTTTGAACGCATATTTTTTGTTTCTTTTGGTATACACGGTGAGTAAATATTCGCACGCAAATGTTATCTTCTCGTCTACATAATAGCACGCGCAACGATAAGTTACTGAAACAAAAACAATGGTTACCGAGTATACCTCATCAACTGTTCGTATTGGCGCCGCTACTTGTTCCAAACGTCGTATGCAAAGTTAGTCAAATCTGTAAGCGTCGCGAGTACGTTATCCCGCAATTTCCAGTCTAAGGTTCTAAGTCTATGATGTTACCTAAGTATGACAGATATATTGTACCAAAGAAATTCTTTATGTATCTATCACGTGTACGATCTTGAAATAAGAATGAGCGAGTTCGGAAAGCGTGCTCTCAGCGCTATTACATCATTCTACTTTTGTTTTTGTCAAATGAACTATAAAGATAAAATGATGAGATACTTACCCATATAGCACGTAATATTACTGCAATATCACAGTAAAATTGCAATATATCAGTAATATTAGATATTATAATATAATATTACAATAATATTATCGACATATTACATTTACATATAATAATGAAATATTACGGTAATATTGTATTGCATTTCAAGTAGCAATATTATATATATCAAATGTTTTTATTATATCTTATGAACGTTAAAGATGTCATTTACTTGGCAAGTTGCATACATCGCATTGTATCTTAATTATACATAATATGATACATATATCTTTTGCTACATTGTTGCAAAAATCCCACAATTTTTGTCTGAAATATAAACAATTTTTGTTTGAAACATAAACGCTTTGTTTCTCAAATATATTATATCAACAAAAAATACTTTATGCATGTAAAACATTTTTACTATATAATTGTTATTATTATATAATAACAATGATACACATAAATGTGTATACATACTGTCACATATTTTACTTGCTATATATATATATTAAGAATTGACTATAATAATCAGTATATGTGTGTGTGTGTTAATAAAAAATTTATTTGCGTTGTGAAAAGGTATTTTAAATTATATTTAATAATAATAAAAAAACTATTTTTATCTATTCGTACAGGTACATTGTTCTGCACTATTTTTAATAAAATAATAATTTAAATAATAAATAAAGTGTGTAGGATAGTTTGAGAATAATTACATTTTAGAAAGAAACAAGTGATCTCACAGACTGAGTGCAAGGGCTGCAAGGTCTCGAGTATGGAGGTCTCGAGTTCAAATCTGACTATCACCTTAGAATTTTTTCCGGGATTGATATCTTTAATCGAGTTAATCAGTTGATCGGTAACCTGAATCAGGCTTCCAAAAATTAAGTCAAGTGAAATTTCGAATTAATTCCTTTTCCACAAGGCGATGTGCCATTGGTTTTTTTGTATATATCACAGTAGTAATGTGATGCATATCGGTGGACACGTTAATATTACTGTGATATTACACTAAAATTATCTTTTTTGGATCTATTTTTGGAAAATAAATGGACAACAGAAATTGTCAAAAATAGATGTCTATAAGACAATCAGTGGACGTCCATGGTAGTTTATTCGGACACTCAATGAATGTCCTGATATCTGAATTTGGACGTCCATTGGATATCCTATGAACATTCATGTGCTATCTGGGATGTAATTGAAGTGTCTGTCTAATGTATCAATAATTGGATCGTTTACCGTGTAACGTCGTTTGATAATCGCTTGTTAATATATTGAGAATTTTTGTATTAAGGTTGTATTCAGGGTAAGATCTCAGTCAAAAGTAAAAAACATAGCGTAAACCGAAGCTATTTTAATATTTAGATAATAATTTGCTGGAAAAGTATTATTTGTATCAAAATAAGTTAAAAAAACTATTTATTATACTTTTAATGATTACAAGTCATTAAAAGTATAATAAATAAAAAGTATAAATTAATACTAACAAGAAGAAGATTCTTCGGGCTCAGGAGTCTTTAAACTAATGAATGAAATAAATTGGGTTGTAAGAGCCGTTTGCAGGATGTTGTGCAGAGAATGTGCTTAAATATATATATATGTATACACATATATACTTCGAAATAATTTTTTTTCTCCATATAGGATGCTGGATTTGCATCACATATATATGAAGGACCCCGTATACCCCCTTAACTAATTTTAAAATATTGCGAAAAAAACTCCTTAACCAGGAGTCAAACCTGGAATCTCCGGCTTTCCAGGCCGTCGCCTTCCCTGTTAGGCTACCGAGGCACTTGAAGTTTGTCTCGCAAAACTTAGCACATCCAGCATCCTATATGGAGGAAAAAAATTATTTCGAAGTATATATGTGTATACATATATATATATATACAGGGTGATTCAGAACAACCCGTTATCTTTGAAAATACATATTCTTGACTAAATTCTAAGACAACTTTTTATTTGGCAAAATTTTGTCTGACGCTTACTTTTTGAGTTACTAATAAAAATAGTTGACGTACCATGAGTCGGATTTAAAAGGTAGGCAGGGGCGGCGCAACTCACCGTGATTGACATTGATTTATGTGATGCACGGATTAAATGATACAAATTGCGAATGAGTAAATAAATAAGTAAGAGAAAAAAGAGAGA
>NW_018020891.1:26550-35165 GCF_002006095.1 Pseudomyrmex gracilis | reverse complement strand
GAGGTGAAAAGTCCTATACCATTTTGCTAGATTCGCAATAGTTACTGAGATTTTAATTAACAAAAATCCGCGAATAAACATGCATCGGGCTGTCTTACGCGCGTAAGACTGCCCGCCGCGCTTCGCGCGCTAACGGTGTTACCCATAGCGACATATGGGAGGAGCTAATATAACAGCATATACTATAACATATACATATTAAAATGTAATTGTGTGAAGCGCGCCGGGCTGTGCTACGCGCGTAAGACAGCCCGATGCACGCTTATTCGCGGATCTTTGTTAATTAAAATCTCGGTAACTATTGCGAATCTAGCAAAATGGTATAGGACTTTTCACCTCAGTTTTATTCCTTCTACCTATCTACGAGAGATGTTAAACCAATTCTGGGACACCCTGTATATATTTAAGCACATTCTCTGCACAACATTTTGCAAACGGCTCTTACAATCCAGTTTATTTCATTCATTAGTTTTTACGTATATTTTGTGCCATTTTAATGTTCACTTTTGATACTTTTGAGTAGGATTATACTCTACTTGCAACATAAGATAAATGAAAAACTGGAAATGTATTAATCATAAAAGTTCGTTAAAACGTAAAAATTAATGTATAATTACAAATATAATTGTTTTATGTATATTAAATATATATTTTTCTTAATTTTAGCAAAATATAAATTTATATTTTATATTTTTTATGTAATATTCTCAAAATGACTATTTTTTCGAGTGGAATTTGTTTTTAAGATACTTATTAACACCTGCAAAAAATTTCAAAATTATGGCATATCTACATCTACAGTTATTTTTTAATTTATATCAGAATATCGTAAACTCCCATAAGAACTCGTGTTAAATTAAAATCGTACTAACTTTTTAACAAGACTCGCAAAGGAGCAGAAATTTTGCACAATGTTTTTTTTTTTAAATTATCTACTGACTGGCAAAATTTGAATAATCTAGCATATCTTTTATCTTACCCTGAATACAACCTTAAGTTATTTTTATTTACAGTACAATACGGCGGCGAAGCTGTAAGTGTTGTTGCGCGGGAAAATATTAGTGAACAGGACGGCACCAACGAGCGCAACAGTAACGACGACGACGACATCACCAACACCGGCGAGCGTTGCTGCCAGCAGTACTAGTCCCGACGCCCCCGACGGTGCCGCCGATGACGAGAGAAGTGAACAAGTCGGAGAAAATAATAATAATTATACGTTTATAATATTATGGACGGAAAACGCGCGTAGATTTAAGAGATTCGGGATAATAGAGAGAGAAGCGATATTCGAAATCCACGAAATTCGGCCTGGTGCCGAAAAAGTAGAATAGGTGGAAGGTGCAGAGATGCCAGTTTTGAGACGTTTGCAGCATACAGCAGCAAGTGGAGGGGATACGCACACAAGCGAGCAGCTACTCGCCGAAGCGCTGAGCGCACACGCACACGGCTGTTCACCTGTGTGCGTTTCGTCTGTGTATCCCCTCTACTTGCTGAGCATGCTGCAAGCGTCTCAAAACTGACATCTCTGGGAAGGTGCATTCCGCGAAATTCGCGGATATGCGACACATTTTGCGGGGCCGGGTGATTATGTTGGGGTGTGGTTCGACTCCCCGACTTTGACCAATGGCACAGCGGGTCTTTCTTTTCGTCCTGCGCGTGATTTGACTCACAAGAATATTTGATCTCTCGTGAGTTCGGTTGCGCAAAGTAACGGAAGGGAAGACATCGGTGCATCGTTTACGATACGCGTATATGAACCGTACACTCTCCGTCAAGTAAAGGAAGAGGCCGTCCTCTGAACGCAGAAGGAATCAGGAAACGCTCGATTCTCACAATAACGAATACCGACCTCTGTTTCCCTCGCTCGTTGCCGCGCGAGTATACCTCGAGCGAGATAATTCCCGCACGGGCAAGCTACATGACCAATGGAATGTAATGAGACGTTCAAACTCCTCCTTACAACGCCAATGGGCACGGGAGATAGTGAAGAGGGCGGGCGTCTTAATTCCGGAGGAGGGTGTGGTATTGGAAAAATTGAGCGGTTTTAGCGTTACCTTGCCGTCGAGAGAAAAACCATAACACAGGCTCACAAAAAAATTTTTTTTCTGCGCCATAAATGCCAGTATGACTTTTCCATATATTTTTTCCTGCTGAACACAAATCCGCAATCCGTTTATCTCGTACACGTCAGGATTTTTTCCTCACTTTAAAAAACATCAAAACGCATGAAAACCATCAAAAACATAACTTTATCAATCGAATCATCCCCCAAACCATTTAACCCCACAACCCAATAACCTCTCAACGCCATTACCCCTCAATTCAATAACTCCATAACCTCTTAACCCTAAAACTCTATGTAGTGGAGAGATTTTGTACGAGGAAGCCGAAAAATCTCGTGTATTTTTCAATAAGCCTATAACTCACTTATACCAGGAACAAGGTATACTAGGCTCTAGTTCAGCAATCTGGTTTTACGAAGTTTCTATGCTTCCTATGCTTGTGGGACAGTCGAAATCGCAGTAGACATTATACGAAAAAAGATTGGCCAGCTCGTATCAATACAAACTGGATCTCAGAACGTCATAAATAAACCCTTGGTTGAACCATCAAAGATTCTCCTTCCTCCTTTGCACATAAAACTCGGTTTAATGAAACAATTTGTGAAAGCTTTGGATAAAGAAGGAAAATGTTTTGCTCACTTGGTTAAGCAATTCCCAGTTTTATCTAGCGCAAAATTAAAAAAAGGTATCTTTGATGGCCCTCAAATTCGTAAGTTGTTAAGAGATAAATCATTCGTCACCACAATGAATGAGAAAGAACAAGCAGCATGGCTGAGCTTTAAGAGTGTGATTGAAAACTTTTTGGGCAACCACAAAAGTGAAAACTATAGGGAATTAGTGGTCGATATGATCGAAAACTACAAGAAACTGGCTGCTTGATGAGTTACAAGGTACACTTTCTTGACTCACACCTTGACAACTTCCCACAAAATTTTGGGGATTACAGAGAGGAACAAAGAGAACGTTTTCATCAAGATATGAAGGAAATGGAAAGACGTTATCAGGGTACATGGAAAATGCACATATGATGGCTGACTACTGCTGGACATTAAAAAGAGAGTGTGCTGACATTGGTAAGAAGCGCAAACGTAATCCGCTTCACAAATCATTCGAGAACAAAAGAGTTCGGAAAAGCAGATTGTCATAAGATGTTTCTTTTTCAAGAGTATAAAGTTTCTGGTATAAATGAGTTATGGACTTATTAAAAAATACACGAGATTTTTCGGTTTCTCTCGTACAAGATCTCTCCACTACATGGGGTTTTAAGGTTAAGGAGTTATGGAGTTATTGAATTGAGGAATAATGACGTTGAGGAGTTATTGGGTTGTGAGGTTAAATGGTTTTGGGAATGATTTGATTGATAAAGTTATGTTTTTGATGGTTTTCATGCGTTTTGATATGTTTTTTGAGATTAGGAAAAAATTTTGTGTACGAGATAAACGGGTGGCGGATTTGTGTTCAGCGGGAAAAAATACATGGGAATATCATACTGGCATTCATGGCGCAGGAAAAAAAGTTTTTTTGTGGGCCTGTGTAATTGTTTACGCTTTTTCTATTTTCGCGAAAGGCGGGAAACCGTTGTACGACGGTAGCGCGTTGCTCACCACTCTCGGATGCGAATCCTTGCTACGATTAAATATTCTTTTATCCGTTGGAAATAATTTTTAAAATCATCAATGACCGAGTAAAATATCTGATTGCGAACAAAATTAACGGAATATCGAAAAGTTTGGAGTCTACATCAACTTGAAAAATCATTAAAAATTATTTCGTTGTACCTTTTATTACTAAAATATTGCACACAATTTCAAACTCGTTGAAAACGAGAGATGGAAAAATGTTAGCTTATAAAAGTCTCAATAAATTTATGTGATTTATCAAAAATATCAAAGATCCTGTAAATATTGAACGAAAAAACGTAGTTTATACGTTGCAATGTAATGATTGCGTTGCTTCGTACGTAGGCCAGACTTGAGACACCTCAAGACTAGGGTTTTCGAACATAAAAATCAAATTAATCATTGCGTGGAGAATGTTTCTGTAGTCACACAGCATAGAATTGACACGGACCACAATTTCAATTGACAAACTGTCAAAGTCTTGGACACAGAATCTTCCTTTTTCAAGAGATCCGTTTCCGAAATGATATACATCAAATTACAAAGCAATTCAATTAACGTCGGACATGGACAAGCTGAAACTATATTTTTCATTTTTATATAATTACAAGGCGACTTAGTCTTCGTTCGGTTAAAGCGATGTGATGGGGATGAGACCGTTACATGTATCTTGAATATGGAAAGAACCGCTCAGTCTGTCAGTTACATTCGAAGCGGGAGGACAGTTTGCGTAATACTGATGACTACGTGACTGCCATTTCCGCCTCTCTTTTTCTCATACCGAATATCTATGTAGCGTATCTTTTCTTATCCATATTCTTCATGATCTTGAATAGATCATTATTGTTTTGTAAGTCTTTATTAAAACACTGAAGAAGATCCCATAATGGATCGAAACGTTTGTTAAAACTTTTTTAAAATCGTAGAATTATAAAAGAACTGTACCCGAACATCTGGTATTAGCTTGTTATTGCCATTTCCTTAATTCTTTTTATTTAAATATTCTTTATTGCGAGAGTTTGCGTCACTATTCCCCGATTTTAAATTTAAGAGCGGTGGCGGAGAGTGGAGGATTCGCTGTATTCCTTGCAACCTGCCTTATCGTCCCAACCGAAGAGTTCACCTGTGCTTGTATAAATGTCCGCGTTATCGCGGTATACCGTCGTGCGAATTGAAAGAAGTAGAATTAATTAAATGCGAGAAATGCAAAAGAACGATTTACGGACGCGAGTGTCTCGAGCGTCATCGGCCCGAAAAATCGTACAGAGACGGTTGCGTGAGCGTGTGCAGCGCTTTGCAATTGTGTGACAATTGCGGGCGTTTGTACAGAACGGCAGGTACGGGACATGAATGCGGCGTCGTGTTTTGTAACATTTGCAATTTGCATCAATAGTTAAATCATCTTTGTTACATTCGTCCTCTCGCACGCGAGGATTTCACCGAGAAGGAGAAAACCGCGCGTGTCGCATTCGTGATTTATGATTTCGAGACCCGACAGGACGAAACGCTCGAAGAGACCGCGTCTGTGAAACTTCACGTGTCCACTCTTTGCGTCGTACAGCAGATTTGCCTCACATGCGCAAATGAGAACGACATGACGGTGCGTTGTCGGTGATGCGATGTGCTCGAATTCGTTTTCCGCGATAATCCGGTGAGGCAATTCGTCAATTTCGTTACAAGAACGACGAAATGTTTCAAGCAAATTATCTGTATCGTCCACAACGCCAAGGCGTTCGACGCTTAGTTTATTCTGCGCTACATCGTGGAAAAACGTGTCGATTTGGATCTACAAGTAATAATAAACGGGACAAAGATCATCGTAACGGTCGAGTGTACGAAATTTATCGACAGCATCATCTACATGCCGATGCGTTTGTCAACTTTGCTGAAGGCTTTCGGTTTGCGGGGAGGGATGGAAAAGGGATATTTTTCACATTTATTTAACACTTTCGCGGATCCGTCGTACGTCGGACCGTTATCAGCCATTGAATAGTACTCGCCGGATAGTATGCCTAGCGAAGAATACAAGCGTTTTTTGTCGTGGCATGCAAAACAGACGCGCAAGAACGCAGTCTTTGAGTTCCAACGCGAGATAGTGCGTTATTGACGTTGATATCTTGCGACGAGCGTGCATGGCCTTCCGCAAGATATTTCTCGAGCGCGGAAACGTATGCTCGTTCGAATGCACGACCATTGCTTCCACGTGTATGCGAGGTTTCCGTAAAAACTTTTTACGCATCAAAGAGATAGGTGTCATTCCCGGCGGATATCGCCTCGCAGATACGCAATCCCGCAAAGCTCTGCAGTGGCTGGTATGGAAAGAGCGCGATCTCGGCCACGCCGTTGTTCACGCGGGTCACGGGCGAGAACATCGTCTCGCGGAAGTCGGAGGCATTCCCGTCAACGAATATTACGAGACGGCGAACGGTGAGCGTCACGTGTTGCAATACCACGGTTGCTTTTGGCACAGGTGTCCCGCGTGTTTTAAAACAGAACGCGACAACGTTTCTCTACGGAAGAACGCAAAGTGTACGATATGATAAACTCGCGATACGAGCGTACACTGACAACGTCATAGCGTCTTCGCAAACGGGGTTACATCGTGACGGAGAAATGGGAGTGCGCTTTTGATCGCGATACGCGGAAAAATCGGGAAATGCGAGCATTTTTGAACCAACATCCGATGCTCGCGGCTGAACCGTTCTCACCGCGTGTTTTTCGGCGGTTGAACGGGAAACATCGCGATTCTGCGCGAAGTTGCGGGTATAGAGAAGATACGTCACGTAAACGTGTGTTCTTTATACTCTTACGTTAAAAACCGGCGCTTTCCCGATTGGACGTCCGAAAATTTTTGTCGGAAAGAAAAGTGCGCCTCTCTCATCGGGGCGATGTTCGGTGTCGATTTTTCCGCGGTCGATGGGCTTGTGCGGTGTAGAGTGCTCCCTCCGCGCAATTTCTTTCACCTTGTACTCCCGTACCGCGTGTAGGGCAAACTGCTGTTCGCCTTGTGCTGAAGAAAACTTCTCGCAGATCCAGTGCTCGCACGATAATCTGTGCGATCGTGAATTCGAAGGCGTGTGGGTATCGCGAATTACGCAAAGCTGTAAAGATGAGTTATCTCGTGACTGCAGTGAGCGAGATATGGCAATACGAGACGAGCCGATACGACGCTGATACGTGTCAGGGAGAATTATTTGCCAAATACATCAACTGTTTCCTCAAATTGAGGCAAAAGGCGAGCGGATGGCCTAGCGAATGCATGGATGAACAATCTAAAGAGCGATATCTTCGAGAATACAAAGCAGTCGAGGGTATCGCTCTAGATAGAGCAAACATCGCGCAAAATCCAAACTTACGCTCGGTCGCAAAGCTGTGCCTCAATTCGTTTGGAGAAAATTCGGGCAACGAACGAACTTGACGAGTGCCGAGATAAAGTCGCAGGAACGTCTTGTATCGCTATTGTCAAGCTCTGAGCACGAGGTTACCGATATATTACCCGTGAACGACGAGGTAACATATGATTCGTGGCGAATGCGAGAGGCGGTCGTACCCTCCCGGATTACCAACGTGATAATAGCGGCGTGCACGACGGCACAGGCACGATTGAAACTGTACAAATATTTAGAACGTTTAGGCGAGCGCGTTCTTTATTATGATACAGATTCATGTATTTATGTGAGAAGTGATTAACCCGGCGAATACAAACCGGGAAATTTCCTGGACGATATGACGAGCTCGAAGGTTATGGGTGCGGTAGTTACATCGAGTCGTATCCGGTGGCTCGAAATTTTTCGCGTATGTAGTTCGCACTCCGGACGGTAGCGCGGGAGGTATGTAAAATCAAAGGAATAACTCTCAATTCCGCAACCTTCCGCATAATTAATTTCAATAGCGTTAAAGGAATGTTAATGCAAAAAGAGAGAAAAGAACAAGGAGAAAATACATCGATAACTCTGTATTTTAAAGCGATTTGTCGTACTGCGTTTCACAAGGTTGTGACCAGCGTTGCCGTGGAACTTGCCGCATTTGTGACGTCACGCAGTAGAGGGGGTAATTTACGTTTGGTAAGAAAAGTACGACACGAGTCGTACCTCTCTATCTCTCTACTGCGTGACGTCACGTGCGGCAAGTTCCACGGCAACGCTAGTTGTGACGCGGGACGAATCATAAACCTGCTCACCGGTTTTGCTGAAGCGTAGATTTATCGACGCTCCGTTCCGTCCGGCTACTTGGAATAAGTCTTTTTTCTTTCCGCGCATTCTTTTGTAAATAGTTTGTATATTTTAAACGTATTAGTAATAGTTAAAATTGTATGTATATATATGTATGTATATATATTTCCCGTCCGTAACAAATAGGAAATAATGTAAGCAAGCACTTTGTACATATACTAAAAAAAACTTTAAAATATAGTTACTTTAAGAATATATTACGTATAAAAATAAAATTATTTATTAACTGTAAGATTTTTTGTAAATTTTAGTAGTAATAGAACATTAAGGTAACCAAAATGGTTTGTACACATTTGTAAAAAGTAATACTTTAGTGTTATTAAATTTTTATTAAAAACAAAATTATATAAAAGATTGATTTTCTTTTCCTTATCTCTGTTTTCTCTTATCCTTAGAAACTCACTGTTTGATATATATTAGGAGTATAAATAAGTTTCCGCCGTTTTTTTATCAAAAATTGGGCATTTATTGTGAAAGAACGGTACATAATGTTTTATTCGAAGTATTGTCCATCGCTAGCCACTACCTTTTCCCATCTTTCTAGTAGCATACGGATACCTCGTCGAAAAAACGCTTCATCTTTTGAAGCTATCCAGGAATCGACCCAATTTTTGGTATCTTCATATGATGTGAAGTGTTGCTCAGACAGGCCATGTGCCATCGATCGAAACAAGTAATAATCAGAAGGAGCAATGTCT